>NC_037688.1:69363378-69644332 GCF_003255815.1 Theropithecus gelada
TTAAACCATTATGGAAAACAGTATGGCGATTCCTCAAGGATCTAGAACTAGATGTACCATATGACCCAGCCATCCCATTACTGGGGATATACCCAAAGGATTATAAATTATGCTGCTATAAAGACACATGCACACGTATGTTTATTGCGGCACTATTCACAATAGCAAAGACTTGGAGTCAACCCAAATGTCCATCAGTGACAGATTGGATTAAGAAAATGTGGAACATATACACCATGGAATACTATGCAGCCATAAAAAAAGGATGAGTTTGTGTCCTTTGTAGGGACATGGGTGCAGCTGGAAACCATCATTCTTAGCAAACTATCACAAGAACAGAAAACCAAACACCGCATGTTCTCACTCATAGGTGGGAACTGAACAATGAGATCACTTGGACTCAGGAAGGGGAACATCACACACCGGGGCCTATCATGGGGAGGGAGGAGGGGGGAGGGATTGCATTGGGAGTTATACCTGATGTAAATGACGAGTTGATGGGTGCAGCAGACCAACATGGCACAAGTATACATATGTAACAAACCTGCACGTTATGCACATGTACCCTACAACTTAAAGTATAATAATAATAAATAAATTAAAAAAAAAAAAAAAACATCTGTGGCTTTTTTGGTTTTGTTTTCTCATTGTTTCTTAGCTCCATCCCTCAGAGCAGTGACCCTCAAACTTGGGTGTAAATCTGGAATCATGTGGAAAGTCTGTTAAAATACAGATTGCTGGGCTCTGTCCCTAGAGTTTCTGATCCAGCAGGTCTGGGAGGGCCTGAGAATGTGCATTTATAACAAGTTCTTAGGTCACGCTGATATTTCTGGTCTTTGGACTACTCTTTGACTATTTCTTCCCTAGAGACCTTAAATAGTAATCTTCCGTGACTTGAAAATGTGCACGTCTATCATGCATGCTAAGGAACTCAAAAGTTTAAAACCACCAAGCAATGCATGCTTATTCTGAAGCCAGCACTGCGCTAGGTTCAGCATAGACAATACAGAAAGGCTGCATCGCTTGTCTCTGGAGCCCTTCCCTTCTTGATCCCATATCCCTGCATTTGTTCCAGTTCTACCAAACCATTTACAGTTCTCCAAATTCAAAGCTCTTCTGCATCTCCACTTCTTTGCACATAGTTTGTCATGTGTCCAGAATATGCTTTCCTACTCCTCTGTTTCATCCTGCAAATCCCAGTTCCGCTGCTGACATCCGTAGTACCATCCTCCCCACCTCCCTATCCTTGCCACCACCACCTAATTTTTAAAAATCCCTTCCATCATTCATGCTTTAATTCTACAAATGTGTACTGGGCTTGTCTTGGGTGCCCATCATTGTGCCACGCACTTGGAATAAAACGGCAAATAAAGAAGACTTAGTTCCTCCTCAAGAAAAACCTTTCCTTCAAAGAAATTACTGTCCAGAGGAGAAGACATGAAATGGACAACTTCAAGTTGTGATATTAAATTGTTATTTTGCTGAGACTTACACAATTTTCAATGTTGTGCATATGATCTACAATTGAAATAGTTGTTTTCAATGCTTGTTTACCCATATAGACTGTGGTCCCTTGAAGGGCCAAATCCACATTCTCTCATCCCTGTGTACCCAGTGCCTGCAGAAAGTAGGTCACATGGTTGAGCATTGTCTAGCTTTCTGAGTTCAATAAGACATAGCGCTACTTCCCAAAGGGATAGTAATCTAATACTAACACAAGTGCAGCAGATGTGAAAACCTTAATTATATTATTAGTTGGCATCAGAATTCCTTTTATATGTAGGAACTGTTTTTGTTGAGAGGAATCCCTTCAGAAGTCACTTGGGGATTAAAGAAAATTTTGAGTGCCTGGACTTTGAAAAAAACAAGGTGATGAAAGAGAAAGCTACATGGCTCTGTAGAAGCCATGAGAAGACGAAAAGAACGAGACTTTGCTCCTGGAGTTGGGAGAGAAGAAACAGAAGAAATAGAAATAAAATCAAGAATGTGAGAAGTAAAAGAGAGGAAACTGCCACCAGGGATATGGGATAAGGCTTAGGGACAAGATGGGAGGAAGTGCTTCATAAAATTTCTCTAGACCCAAGATGACCAAAACATTTAGGCATTTTCACTTCTTTGCACCTGTCTTTCTGCATCCAGAATCCTCTTCCCCACTCCCTGCTTCATCCTTCAAAGTCCAGTTCAGATACCATCTTTCCCTCCTCTCCAGTTCCCCTATCTTTGTCCCCACCTTTGCCTTTTTTTCTGAAATAGGGTCTCCTTCTGTTGCCCAGGTTGGAGTGCAGTGGCACAATCACTGTTCACTACAGCCTCGATCTCCTGGGCTCAAGCGACCCTCAACCTCTTAAGTAGCTGGGACTATAGGAGCACACCACCACGCTGGGCTGTTTTTTCATTTGTTTGTTTGTTTTGTTGTTGTTGTTTTGTTTTGCTTTAATTTTTAGTAGAGACAAGGTCTTGCTATGTTGCCCGGGCTGATCTTAAATTCCTGAGCTCAAGCAATCTTCCTGCCTTGGTCTCCCACAGTGCTGGGATTATAAACATGAGCCACTGCAGCCAGCCAGGAAAAATTTTTAATCTATATTTTGTGGATGAGAAAACTAAAGCTTAGAAATGTTAAATGAATCACTCAAGGTCACATAACTAGTGGGTGATGGCAATGGGGTTTGACTCTAGGCCTCTCTGACTCCAAAGCCCATAATTCTTTATGTCTTTTTAATGATAACAAAGAATAATGAAACAATTACATGTTAATGTAGATGATAATACATATAGTGGAAGTAATTAGTTATATGACGGCTTGTTCATCCAATAAATAATTTCTGGGAGCCTACTATATGAAACAGACAAGACATCATCACGGATAATGGCAGAAGGGAAGAAAATCTCTGAGAAGGAGAGAGTGGAGATGATGGCATGGGAAGGAACAACTGTCAGGGTGCAATGCCTTTGAAGACGTGCAGGTGGAATAGCACGTGAGTGGAAGAACATAAGCTCTGCAATTAGGAAAAAGATTCACGTTTTAGTCCCCATGTACTCACTCAAACAACTCAACCTTGGGCAAGTTCCTTGACCTCTCTTCACCTGCATTTTGTCATCTATAAATGGGGATAAAAATAGTACCATGTTATAAAAGGTACCATTTCTATAGGGATATAAATGAGAAGAAGCTTGTAAAGCTCATAAAATGCTCAGCACATAGCAGATACCCAACGAAGATTAACAGATAAAGAAGTGGACAAAATCAAGAAACATTTGGGATTTGGTGATTGATTAGGAGATAAGAGGAGACCCCCAGGTTTCTGGCTTAAGCAACTGAAAGGATGGTGGTGTCATTAATTGAAATGGATGATGCTGATGAAGAACCAGGTTTATTCAAGACAAAATAAAAGCATTGGCTCTAGAGAGAGAGCAACCCCATTTCCCTAAAAATAAAATGAAGAGAAAGATGGACAGAGAGATAGAGAAGAAAAGAAGATGGTGTATCTTCTTAACCTTGAGGAAGAAATTAAATCATCCATGAGTGTGGGAAATGAAGGAAAAAGTGTGAGTACTAGAAAGATGAACAATATTTAACAGAGCTTCAGTGTCTATTTGAATCTTTCCAAAAGAGAATCTAAGACAAGGAGTTGGGTGCAGGTACTTTATTTGAGAGATTATCTCCAAAAGTTGGAATCAGGGAGTAGAGCAAGTGAGAAGGGCAAGAATGAAAAGCTGGTGAAGGGGAAATTATACCCACACTACTATGGGCAACCAGAGATCATCTTACTAGGAGCTCTTTGAGGAACTGTGTAGAATGCACCTCAGAATATTCCCTGCGAAGGCTGGGAGGCTGGGGCATTTATCCACTGACTCCCATCACCCACTAGTTGAAGGTGGTCCTGTTGGTGTAAACTCCCTGTACTCCTCGGCTCCACCTATGCGAGCCTTGAGTGAGCTGCCACCATTTTGATAAAAGCCCTGTATTAGTCTGTTCTTACACTGCTAATAAAGACATACCAGAGACTGGGTAATTTATAAAGGAAAGAAGTTTCATTGACTCACAATTCACCATGGCTAGGGAGGCCTCAATCATGGCGGAAGGGGAAGCACACACATCCTTCTTTGCATGGTGGTAGGAAGGAGAATGAGAGCCAAGTGAAGGGGGCAGCCCGTTATAAAAACATCAGAACTCACGAGAACTTACTATCATGAGAAGAGCATGAGGGAAACTGCCCCCATGATTCAATTGCCTCCCACCGGGTCCCTCCTACTACATGCGGGCATTATGAGAACTACAATTCAAGATGAGATTTGGGTGGTGACACAGCCAAACCATATCAAGCTGTGAGACAGGAAAGTGGAGAAACACAGTGGGGAACTGAAGTGGGACACTGTCAGTGAGCATCAGCTGCAGCAAAACTCAGAGATGAGCCGAGGGTGCAGGACAGTTCTCTGAGTGGTCTTGCACTAACCTAGTTCTCCCTCTTTTTCACTTGTAGTTCTCTTAAGTAACTGTAGAATGTGCAAAGAATGCAACATCCTGAGATAGGAAGGAACTGGATGGAACAGCCCAGGCTCTGTTCCATTCCCCAGAACTGGATGTCCTTCCATGCTTTAGCCCAGCAAGTCCAGTTTCCCAAGGTACAGAACTCAGGTGGATGACTTTCCACAGTCTGTCAGCTGGGATGCAAGTGGGGCATGCACAGATGAAACTCTATCCACCCTGAGCAGCTTTCTTGAGCCTTGGGGGACCAGCTCAACATGAATCCTAGGCTTCTAGCATCCTTTGCTGCCTATCTGCAAATAATGAATTCACTTTATCTAACTTGATGTGTGTGGGTATTCTGTCTCACCACACTCAGGCAAGTTGGTAGGCGGTGCACAGTGAACCTGCTTCACACAAGGAAAATGACACTGGCACCAACCGCATCAGCTAGAAAAAAGAAGTGACCCATGAACTTCAGATCTTACAAAAATCCTGAAATGTGTAAATACCTCTAGTGGAATTTGACATATGAGGACCTGAGTCTCAGAGAGGTAAAAGTAAGGTGGCAAATTGGAGTTTTCACCCATATCGGATAGAATCCTAAACTTACACAACCTTCCCACCTACCATGCTGCCAGTCCTGAGCAAAAATAAATAAATAAATACAACAAAAATTAGTATTGCTATGTATTTATTTATTTATTTACTTTTCTGAGATGCAGTCTCGCTCTGTCACCTAGGCTGGAGTGCAATGGCATGATCTCTGCTCACAGCAACCTCCACCTCCTGGGCTCAAGCAATTCTCCTGCCTCAGCCTCCCAAGTAGCTGGGAGTACAGGCACACACCACCACACCCAGCTAATTTTTGTATTTTTAGTAGACAGGGTTTCACCATGTTGGCCAGGCTGGTTTTGAACTCCTGACCTCAAATGATCCACCCACCTTGACCTCACCCACAAAAAAATATTAAAATGAAAATGGCAACAGTATTAACAAGTTGATTCTCCCCAGTACTAATTATTGGAATTTTGCTGATTTATTGTTCTGCAGACCAGGATCTAAAAATACACATTTTTTTTAAAAGAGTGGATCAGTCTACAGAATGAAGAAGAAAATAAGAGTCACAGAGAATCTAAAACTGGACATTCTTCTCTAGTTGAAGTCCAATGGATGAGAATTGCATTTCTCATCCTAATCAAGAAATTCTTTATCTTCAGGAATACAGAGCTATTAAAGTTCTAGGCTTCGGGCCTCTGAGGAGGTATTCCAAAAATTCCATCAGTAATCTGCTAAGCTCAGTACTGTACACTACAGAGTGTATTGAGGTCTTTTCCTGTTTTCCTCATTCTGGCAGTTCCTTCCAACATTATTTGCTCCTAAAAACACCCTGTCTTCTAGGCCTATCGATCATATCATATTCCTCTTTTTATGGCTGTGCTGAAAACAGCAAAGAGAAAGGTTATTACCGCTGCTGTTGATGTCTGGAACTCATAACTCTCAATAGTCTTATGTTGGTCAGGTATAAGGCAGAGAGGGGTTCCCATCTTTATCTGGAGGCCTTCCACTGATTGGTTGAAGCACTTACGATTACACTGACTGTATTGGTGAGAGTCCTGAAAAGAGAATACTGTCTTATGGTTTTTGGGACCCGAAGAATGTAAAGGAAAGGGAAGGAAATGGGAAGAGATAGAGGAATTGTTTTGAGCATCTACTTATGCCAGCAACATCCTCATGGATTATTACATGTAATCCCCTTAGGTTGGTAACAGATTAGGCAACTGATCTAAGAAAATGAGAAAGAACATGTGGACACAGGGAAAGGAACATCACACACCAGGGCCTGTTGGTGGGTGGAACAAGGTGAGGGACAGCATTAGGAGTGAGAATTTTTAAAGTTTAAAATCCCATGCTTGATTGTAAACTAGTTCAACCATTATGGAAAACAGTATGGTGATTCCTCAAGGATCTAGAACTAGAAGTACCATATGACCCAGCCATCCCATTACTGGGTATATACCCAAAGGATTATAAATCATGCTGCTATAAAGACACATGCACACGTATGTTTATTGCGGCACTATTCACAAGAGCAAAGACTTGGAATCAACCCAAATGTCCATCAGTGACAGACTGGATTACGAAAATGTGGCACATATACACCATGGAATACTATGCAGCCATAAAAAAGGATGAGTTTGTGTCCTTTGTAGGGACATGGATGCAGCTGGAAACCATCATTCTCAGCAAACTATCGCAAGAACAGAAAACCAAACACCGCATGTTCTCACTCATAGGTGGGACCTGAACAATGAGATCACTCGGACTCGGGAAGGGGAACATCACACACCGGGGCCTATCACTGGGAGGGGAGAGGGGGGAGGGATTGCATTGGGAGTTATACCTGATGTAAAAATGACGAGTTGATGGGTGCTGATGAGTTGATGGGTGCAGCACACCAATATGGCACAAGTATATATATGTAACAAACCTGCACGTTATGCACATGTACCCTAGAACTTAAAGTATAAAAAAAAAAAAAATTCCCATGCTTTTCAAACTGGGATTTGAATACAGGTATCTCACTCAAAACCCAGATGTCAAATACAGCACCTCATGCTCCTGGGTAGACATCCCTAATCAATCAGGTCTTTTAGTCCATTGATTTCAGAATCCTTCTCACCTCAGTATCCCAGATAGTCACTAGCAATCCTAGCGAGTAGTGAGGGCCAATTGCTACCCTTTCCACTTACCAAAAACTTGCTGGCTGAAGGAAGATTCTCCCTTTTCAAGGGAGGCCATACCCATCACAGAGGCATAGTGTTACTTTCCAGAACAATCTTAAGGACAACACAGCAGCCCCTACATTTCCACTGGGATCCTGCTTATATTGTAACAAGGAAGTGCTGGATATAGCTATGCTCCCATCTCCCTACAGCAACCACTGATAATGCATTAATGTATTTATTGTTGGTTTTGCTCACCCAGAAATTTTGCTGTTGACTTGAACTTCATTGTGATCACACTGCACCTGCATTTAAAACCCTGCCTTTTCATTTAATGTCATAACAAAAGCATCAAATAAGCTCTCATATCAAAAGAAACTGCTTTTGCTAATTTTTATTTCTGCTCGAGATTTTATGAAGTCAAAGAAATCAGACCATGCACTCTGTTCTCCCACTATTCCGCACTCCTGTGGCTCAGAATGATTTTTTAAAGGAGATATAAGAAGTTGGCATTAATATTGAGTTTGGCATGACCAAGGGCTTGGGGTGGAGGGAGAAATTTCGGTGTTAGAAGCTGAAGAAGCCTTCCTTCAGCTATCACGTCCTCTCTCCATGCTCAAACTGATATTCATCTCTCCAGCCTCCTTTGATGTCAGGAAAGCCATTCTATTTGGGCAGGAGCCAGAGGACCTTGGCTGACGCTCCACCTGTTGTCATTTCTCCCTCTGTCTTCCAGCAGTGAATTTAGAAAAACCCTTCACAGGATAGCAGTGTGTTTGCTATCATACTGCAGTTCCCCGTGTTTGATCTCATGTTTCTTGCCTGGAGCTCATATTTCAGACTAGAGTAAATTATTTACTAGCGTTAGCAACCAAGCCGTGTGTTATTCAAAATACAAACCTGAAATATCGAGCAATCAGACCTCAACAGCTGACGCTATTTATGCTTTGCAGATATAGAGACAGATCAAAGGATGATTCACAATTATCCTAACACAGTGATTTTTCCAAGTGAAAGAAGGGGAGAGGCAGTTTTCCCTAATTCTAAGGAAATAAACAGTAACCTGGGCAAGTGTTGATTTATCCTCCTTGGATTCATCACAGCCTGGGAGGAGGATGGCAGGGGTAGGGTGGGGAAATGGGACCTGGAGATGCCTTTACAACTGTCCTGGCTTCCTCCCTTGGCATGTTCAACCTCCTTTGCATGTTGCCAGTCCTCAGTTCATCCTTCTGCTATTCATAGTGTGTTGTACTTGTCTTCTATCTCCTCTGCCTTTTCTGCCACCCACCAGTCCATAAACTGAAGGGTAGAAGACCATGTTATACAGAAGGGTATGTTTACCTGGGAGCAGCTGCCATTTGCTTGCCCAGGTAGCTTTAACGCTGTCTGTATGGGGGCCTTTGGGACAGAGAAGAACAAGTGGTTCGTGACAGGCAGTGTAGGTAAGAGACTAAGAGACTGGGCTTTGATGTGACAGAGACCTGGGTCTGAGTCTTGGCTCTGCCACTTTTTGCTGTGTGACTCTGACAAAGGTCTCTGTGTCTCAGTTTCCTCACCTGTATGATGGGGATTGTTATGAAAATTGAGACAATTCATATAAAAATAAATTCATATAAAGAATTTAGCACAGTGCCTGCACATCAGTGCCCAATAGATGGTAGCCATATCCACTGTGGGGAAAACCCTGCAAGGCTTTTCTAGGAAGTACTGTTGGTAGAAAATATTGTGGGCTTCATGTTCCCTGGAACAGCCAGGTTGTATATTGTAAGATTAAGTCCTACTTACTCTGACTTTGCCAAAGCCTCTTTTGAAGAATAAAGAGGGTTTCTGTGTAATAAGGAGCAAAATTTTAAAGCCAGCCATTCAACAAGCCATTCAGACTTAATACCCCAGGGCTCAGTTTTTTCCTCACTCTTTCTTTGCAAAAATGCTTTGAAAAAAGCAGCTGAGGGGCGTCTTGGAGAAGTTTGGGCCTTTGAGGCACCCAGGCGCATCTGGAACGAACCCACTACTGCAAAGGCATGTCTGCAGTTAGTATACAGAAGCACTCACCTGACGATCCCCAGCGTAGCTTTCACAGGACGGAGCCTTGAGGCTGGACAGGAAGCAATGTCAACTCAAGGGGCGTAAGTGAGCATTTATCACTTTAGAAGCTGTATTAGTCAGGGTTCTCCACAGAGACAAAGCCAATAAAACATACAGACAGAGAAAGATATGAGAAGTGATTTGTTAGGGGAATTGGCTCCTGTGATTATGGAGGCTAAATCTCACAGTAGGCAGTCTGCAGGCTGGAGACCCAGGGAAACCAGTAGCATGGCTCAGTCTAAGTCTATCGGCCTCAGAACCAAGGAAGCTGATGGTGTAACTCTCAATCAGAGGCCAAAGCCCTGATAACCCAGGGGGCCACTGGTGCAAGTCTCAAAGTCTTAAGGCCAGAGAATCTGGAGTTCTGATGTCCAAAGGCAGAAGGAGAAGGGTGTTCCAGCTCTAGAAGAGAGAAAAAACAAATTCTCTCTTCCTCTGCCTTCTTGTTCCATCCAGGTCCTCAGCTGATTGGATGGTGGCCCTCATGTCGAGGGCAGAGCTTCCTTATTCAGTCCACTGATTCAAATGCCAACCTCTTCCCAAAACACACTCACAGACACACCCAGAAATAATACCTTACCAGCTATTTGGGTATCCCTTAATCCAGTCAAGTTGAGACCTAAAGTTAACCATCACAGGGACCTTTCAGAGAACTCTGGTAAAAATAATGGACCTCCTAACTTCTACATATCTTCTAAAGACCTTGGTCTTTTTACACATATAACCTAGTTCCTCCCCTCCAGACCAGATGAAATTCAGCTCCCTTTATCTGTTCACCTAAATAAAAGTAAAATCCCTACATGAAATGTATTACTACATCTTCATGATTCTAAGATGCCATATTTGTAAGACACATCCCTGATTTAACAGCACCTTTCTAGAAGAAAAACACAGAAATAAATGTACCCATCAACTGTTGGTCGTTTCATGCTTTCAGTCACGGTAAAATGTGGAAAGATGTGCAACTTGGAATTGAAAACGTCTAATCATGCTAACTCAAAGGGCACTTGTTGCAACAGAAATGCTACAACTGTCAATGGATTAGTGAGTGCAGCAGTGACTCTGCGTGGTATTAGAGCTCCCAGCACCCCCTCCTTCTCTTTGTATTTGAGCGTTCTCAGGAACCTGGCACTTGACCTCCGGAGAGCTGGTGCTTAACCAGCAAAGTCACGTACACATCTCTAGAGTCTGTCCCCTATCACTTCAACCGCTCTCATTATTTAGGCAAGTTTTTAATATTTTCTGAAAAATCCAGAGCTGCCTCTACGAGACCCTCGTAGGCAATAATAGCACATAGTCCATGCAAGTCACTACGTGTTAATACTGTGGGTGATTAAGACACACTGAATATCAGTCAACAGGAAAATCTAAACCGATGCTGCCTTGTAAACCTCACTGGCATTTTGCTAGTGGGAAGTAAGAGAACAAAGGGAGTTGATATTTGCTATATAAAGATCCTAGATGGGAATTATATGCCTCTTATCTATCTCTTTAGTTCAAAAGCAGATCTATTTCCTTGGTTACAAAGAGTCCTTTACCAGGCTGGAGAATAAAACAGACACATCGGCTTGGTAATTTCAAAGAACAAATGTCAAGAGTGGGTGTGTGCATGAGGGAACAGTGTTTGGAAATGACTCTGTGGGCCACTAACCTGCCCACTCTGGCAAAGGGGGATGTTAGTCCGAGGCAAATGGAGAGCACGAGGAGAAAAGAAGCTGGTGAGGCCACAAAGTATACAAATGAGGGAACTCTGTAACAGGTAGCTTTTGGTAAAATGACAAGTTGTTCCCTGAATCTTCTTCTTCTCTGGCCCCTTCAATCTATAGAGGCAGATGGGACCTCCATGATTGCTCTACAGGATCCTACTTCCCTGAGCATAGTTTAATTAGACTAGAGCTGATCACATGATTCAAACAGGACCAATCAGATTCTCCCTAACATAATTCAGACTCCCATCAAGCAGCAGCCATTCAGTCTCTGTCTGTGGTTGGTTAAGTAGGACTTTGGAGACTGACAGGTTGCTGCTTGGTTGGTTACAGAGTCAGGCACCAGGCATCAGCTCCACCAGTTACCAGCTGTTCTTAGGCAAATTACTCAACCAGGGTTCCTCTCAGACTCCTCACCCATACATTAAGGGCAATAATAGCACATGCCTCAAGTGAGAAGCTTAGCACATCACTCTTGGCATGTAAATGTATGTGAGAAATACAGGCTGAGCCTCTCTAATCAAAAAAATCCAAAATTTGAAGTGTACCAAAATCTTGCACTTTTGGAGCATGGATATGGTGCTCAAAGGAGATGCTCATTGGAGCATTTCGGATTTTGAATTTTTGGATTAGAGGTGCCGAACTGTTAAATCTAATGCAAATATTCAAAAATCAAAAAAGAAAATTCCAGAATCTGTAACACTTCTGGTGTCAAGCATTTTCGATATGGGATACTAAACCTGTCTTAACGTTATTATTGTATTAACTTTCTGTGGCTGCCATAACAACTTACCACAGACTTAGTGGCTTAAAACAACACAAATACATTATTTTATAGTGTTATGTGGGTTAGAAATTCAACACAAGCCTCACCCTTGTGATTATGTGATTACATTAGGCCCATGAGGCTTATCCAGGATAATCTCCCTATTTTAAGGTCAGCTGATTAGCAATCTTAATTCCATCTGCAATCCTAATTCCTCTTTGCCAGGTAATGCAACATATTCACAAGTTCTTGGGATTAAGATGTGGACACCTTTGGGTGGGGGTAACATTATTCTACCTTCCACAACTGTCAGAAAAAAATTGAGGTGCTCTGGGCAGCAATAGTACATTCTTAAAGATGGTGAAGAAAAAGAAGAAATTCTGCAGGAGAATGAAGACAGGCCAGACACAACACTCATTCTAGAAATAACCCAGTGTTCTTATGTCAATCAGTGGCCCCTAAAAAACTAAATTACATCATTCACGGATAATATCTTCCAGAATTTTAGTTGAGCCAAGTTCACTTTAGTATTTTTTTCTTTGTCCAGAAATGCAATGCTCTTTTGAAAGAGGTTCTCAAGTTTTCCTTTTGCACCCACTCTAAACGACCATTGTCTCTGCATTATGCCCTGAAAAAGGAAGACATTTAAGCACAGGATTTCTGTGAGCCCAAATGTGGGTAATGGCCTTGCGTAGAGTAATTTTACTTGGAATTGGATTACGGATGTACTCCATAAAAGATGTATTTGAGTCCTACCTCTACCTGCTAAAATACCTGAGTGCCCAAACAAGATATGGAGCCTTTACACTGAGGCTATGACCCCAGGATCTGCATCTGATAAAATGGAGATAATGTTCTCTGCCTCATAGGATTGGTTTAAGAATTAAATGAATATACTACACCTGACCCCGTGCTCAAAATAGTGGTTGAGCAACTGTTCAGAAATGGCAATTTTCCCTCCTTTTCTTTGGTTGAAATAAACAATGCATCCCTGACATTATATTTTCTCATATTGCCAAGAAAAGAACTAAAAAGAAACTACATAAGCACAATACAATTTTCCTTTGATTGCTTTTGAGTCAATGAATGAAGGTAGAGAATAAAAGATGGCCAAAAAACCAGAGATCCACGTGCTGCATTACATAGAACAAATGTGAATAAATCTCAAAAACCCAGTGTGAAGGAAGAAAGGTAGGAAAACAGGTTGGGATTTATAGCACAATACTATTTATGCAAATTAAGAACATGCACACACAAGCATCACCATATTTTTTAAGGGTGCAGGTATATATTCAATGATTATAAAACATGGAAGGTTACTTGAAGGATATGTATTACGTCCACTGGTGTATATACGGTATGGTAGAGGAAAAGGGGAAATGAAAATAATAAAATAGAATGGTTTGTTTTCCTTTGGGTAGACACCACTTGACTGCTGGATCAAATGATAGTTCTGTTTTTTGTTCTTAGAGAAAAAATGTATACAAATACAAACGTAAATAATAGAATAAAAGAGACTTCTACCACAAAGAATGATAACATGCCATGAGTGGGGGACTATTATTACCTCATTTTTTTGTCCTTGACATCCTTCGTGAAAGCCAACAACAAGGGTCAATAGTAACTTTTGTAATTCTATTCCAAAGGAATTGTCAAAAATTGCTACATTTAATAGAAGAGCTGTTTTCAGTCGACACTGATGCAGTTGATTCAGAGATGACCAAGTCTGACCTAGTCTTCAGGAAACCCAGTTTTGCCCGAGACCTTGACCATCACGTGCTCTATAAAGCTGCAAGGGTCTTTATTCCATGAATATCTGGTGGCGTCGCAGCCGACTTAAGCTTTTGCAGTAAGTTGCATGAAAATGAAGGCCATTATCTTCAGTGAAATAACTCAGAAACAGAAAGTCAAATACCATATGTTCTCGCTTAGAAAGGGGAGCCAAATAATGCATAGGCATGGACGTGGAGCTTGGAGTGATAGACACTGCAGACTTGAAAGTGTAGGAGAGTGGAAGAAGGATGAGGGATGAGAAATTACTTAATGGGTACAATATGCACTATTTGGGTGATGATTACACTAAAAGCCCAGGCTTTATCACTATGAAATATGTCCCTATAACAAAGCTGCACTTGTACCCCTTAAACTTATAGAAATTTAAAAAAAATTTACAAGAAGAAAACAACCCCATAAAGAATTGGGCAAAAGACATGAATGAACACATTTCAAAAGAAGACATATATGAGGCCAACAATCATATGAAAACAAGCCCAATGTCACTGATCATTAGAGAAATACAACTCAAAAACACAATCTAACAACAGTCAGAATGGCTATTATTAAAAAGTTCAAAAATAACAGATGCTGGTGAGGTCGTGGAGAAAAAGAAACTTATACACTGTTGGTGGGAATGTAAATTAATTCAGCCATTGTGGAGACAGTGTGGTGATTCGTCAAAAACCTAAAGACAGAAATACTATTCAACCCAGCAAGACCATTACTGGGTATAATAGAATATAAATCATTCTATTATAAAGGCACATGCACACGTGCATTCATTGAAGCACTATTCACAATAGCTAAGACATAAAATCAACCTAAATGTCCATCAGTGATAGGCTGGATTAAGAAAATGTGGCACATGTACACCATGGAATACTGTGCAGCAATAAATAAAGAATATAATTATGTCCTTTGCAGGGACATGGATGGAGCTGGAAGCCAGTATCCTTAGCAAACTAACACAGGAACAGAAAACCAAATACCACATGTTCTCACTTAAATGATGAGAACACATGAACACAGAGGGGAACAACACACACTGGGGCCTTTCAGAGGGTGGAGGGTAGGAGGAGGGAGAGAATTGGGAAAAATAACTAATGGGTATTAGGCTTAATACCTGGGTGATGAAATAATCTGTGCAATAAACTCCCATGACACAAGTTTACCTATATAACAAACCTGCACCTGTACCCTGAACTTAAAATAAAAGTAAAAAAAAAAAATTAATGTACCCAAGCAAGCAGCTTGGGTGACCCACTAAACAAGTCGCAGTAGAGATTTACTCACAAATTATGGAAGTACTCTGGGTTGGCCTCCGTCTACTTCCTTCCAATTCTACATACGTGGGGAATGTTGTAGGCCCTTGAAGACTCTGTTTTCTCTACCTGTAGAATGAACAGAGTGACTTATCTTAGCTGTTTCCCGGTAAGAGAAGCCAAGAGGACTAATGCCTCCTTTGAGGTCCTTACTATACTGTAATGATCAAGAACATAGGATTTGGCAGCATATTTCACGGGCTCGAACTTGGACTCTGTCATTTACTGGTTGTGAGATTTGGGGCCTATACATTCACCTTGCTGTGGCTTCAGTTTATCCACCTATAAAATGAGACCAATAATAGAATCTATTGTAAGTGCTTATCATTATGCCTGGCAAATGGTATGAACTCAGTACATATGGCCATTGTGTCACTATTGTTGCCACTATGATCGTTTCTACTGTTGTCATTATTATCAATATTATTACCATGTTATTATATTTGGTGGCAGATGCACTGTGGGAAAACATATTGCAAGGATCTGATCTTTAGAAAATAATTTTGAAGTCGGCCACAGCTTTAGAGAACCCTCAGAAATAGGAAAAGGGCATAGAGGAGGAAGAAGGAAGAAGAGCTAAAAAAGGAATGATGGGGGAGAACAAGTTTGCAGCACTTGGAACCATTCCTGGTCCGTAGTAATTTCCACCCCCCATGCCTATACACACACAAATCTTTTGTAGATGAATTGTTATAAAACCAAGATCTAAATGATGGCCAAATACAGACCTACTGGCTGGTTCTTCAATCCCATCACTCTCCACCCTCGTTCTCCACAAAGTCAGTGAGTAAGAAAAGCTTTGATTCTGCGCTGTGATTCACACTCAGTGGGTTTCTTGGTGATTTCATTATAAGTAAAGTAATTCCAGGGTTTTCCCTTGAAGAGGAGTATACATTGGTGATGAAATTGTCATTTGTCTCTGCCAACAGACAGTCATGGGTTGTGAAGCTGAGTGTAGTCCTGAGGCTGTGGCACAGAAGGGCATGGTCTTTGATGCTCTGGACCCATTTGCTAAGCCAATTTTTGTTTTTGTCCTATGACAACAGTGATTAATTTTATCCAAATTATCCTTTCTCTCCTTGTTAATCCAGTGTGTCTTTCTGAACACTTTCTTATGGATTAGTATTGATGCTGAGGTTCCTTGGAGGACCCAGCCAATGTAACAAAAGCTTCTCAAGATGTTTACTGATGCTCTTCTCCTATTGATCTAATTAAAGATCATGATGCCTAATATAATTAGTCAGCCTTTCTGTCAGAATGCTTCTTACACTTTTAGACATACCAGCACCAGAGATAAATTGCTTTAGGATAATGGATTACAATTCCGAAGGAAATGACTTTCAGGATACAAATATGTGAATCAACTAGGACTTTAATTATAGGATTTCTCACTTTTTTGTAAAGCAGTTGATGATTATTTTCCTCCCAGACTGAGTCCTTCTCCATCTAGAAGCCAGACTCCCAGAACCATTTCATGGAAAATGCTTTACATTTTTGACTTAAGGGATCGTCCTGAGGATGTGGTGTGGGAGCAGGTGACTTACACTTTAGTTCAGATGATGATTGGCATTTTATTTGTGGTACTGGAGAGAAAAAGAAAAAAGTGAGAAAATGTGAAAGTTTTATGAAAGAAAAAGTATGTAAGATTGAGATCACATGTTAAGGAATCAACCTTGGGAAGATAAGAAATAATTTCTCAGAGAAAAGAATGTGAAGATAACTGGAGATATTGAGAGATATGCAGATTTGGTGCAAAGATCACAGCAACATTATAGAGTTTTCATCTGAAGTTTTCCAGTTTCTCAACTGACTAAGCAGTAAGATCAACAGCTAAGAATAGGTCAGGTTAATGATCATGACAAAAATAAAACAAAAATAATCATATTAACAACCACAATAGTCAATATGCATTGAGTGCTTCTCATTGCCAGGTACTATGTTAATCATTTTGCATATATTAACTCTTAATCTTTATAACAGACTCATAAGTTTGGATTAGATCTCTGAGATCTTTGAGAGCAGAAAAGCAATTTCAACAGGAAAACGTCATAGGATGTAAAACCATCCTCTTGGGTTTTTCTCTGTTGTGGTTTTTAGCTGCTCAGGTGTGTAGCCCTTACTGCATCTAGCACTGGGTGTTGCCAGGAAAGTATGGTGGAGGGAGAATGGGAGACAAGAACACTGAGTAGATGGCATTTGGAAGCAGGTGACTGCAAATGATGGACCACGAAATCTAAGCAGAATAATAATGGCAAACAGAAGGGGACTACTGAATGTGGGGAAAGTGATGGTGTAAATGGATTAGAGTCATAGCAAAGTTGAAGAGTTATTGTATTAGAGTTTGTTGCCTTAAAGATGAAAGGAGCTTGCAGCCACAAAGGAAGAAGTTGAGCTGGATGTGGGGGCTCACCCCTGTAATCCCAGCACTTCGGGAGGCCAAGAGGGGTGCATTATTTGAGGTCAGGAGTTTGAGACCAGCCTCACCAACATGGTGAAATTCTCTACTAAAAATACAAAAAAATTAGTTGGACATGGTGGCACATGCCTGTAATCCCAGCTACTGGGGACGCTAAGGCAGGAGGATTGCTTGAACCCAGGAGGTGGAGGTTGCAGTGAACCAAGATCGCACTACTGCACTCCAGCTTGGGCGACACAGTGAGATTCCGTCCTAAAAAAAAAAAAAAAAAAAAAGTAGGAAGCTGGCATCTGTGATGTTTGTACATGGGACAGTGTTCAGCAACAGTGAGTTCTAAGGTGTGACCCTGATGTGGCAGCTGAGATATAGAGCAGGTGAAATAATAGATAGGATCAGTTTTGTGTCTGGAAAGATGAGTAGTGTGGAAGGGGTAAGCATGTAATCAGGGAGAAAATTGGAAAAGAGTTTTAGGCGTCTTGGAGACAGACCATGGCAGCTTAACTAGGGTGGTGGTGGTGAGAATGCAGAGAGGAAGTGGGTAGATTTGGGAAATATTTAGCAGGCAGAATGGTGGATGAACTCAATGGATTTGACTGTGGGAGGGAGAGGAAAGAAGCAAAGAGATGCCCAGATTTTTGGCTTAGGCAACTGGGTGGATGTCGCTCTGGTTCAGTCACAGAGAAGTGTTGGAATAGAGATAAATAATGAATCCAGAGCAGACATGCAGAGACTGAGATACTTCTAAAGGTTTCAAATGAATCAGTATGTCTCTGCTACATATAGATAGGATCCTTACATGTTGTTATCAATGTTTCCTTTAAGGAGAGTTTTGCCTTTGAATAGGTTACTGATTAACTCAAACAGGGTCCGTGGGAGGAAAGCGTGTTTAAAATGGAGAAGCAAATACAGGTTAGCAAAGGCATTGTAAGAACTGAAGATAAAATTCTACTAGGACCAGAGATAACTGAAATCATGCTCCTGATTTGATAGGTTGTCTGCCGAGTCGGGGTAGAAATAACAGCAGGTATAAACTATAGACATCTTTTATATTTCTCAGAGCGACGGTCATCATCATTGCCTCTGTTGTTTGTCCTCATTTTGAAGCATCTTGGAGGAAGAAAACCCTTGGGATTTTTTCAATCTCCATCTCCTTACAGCAGTATGAAAGGTTGTATTAGGTTGCAGGGAAGAGGAATCCACTCATACCAGATTAAACAAAACATGGGACTTCAATGAAAGGATTTTGAGGGTCTTATTGAATCTGCAGAAAATGTGAAGAAAAAAAAGCCTACTTTAAAACAGGCAAGGGTGGGGACAAAGACAACTGTAAGAATCTCAGCAGCAGTGGTTTGTGGACTTGCACCCAGTAGCTCTACACATCCCTGATTCTTATTCATTTTCTTGGCAAGTATTTATTGAGTATCTACAATGGGTCAAGCACTGTGCCAGGTGCCGGGAATACAGAAGTGGACAGAAATAAAGACAGATCCTTCCCAGTGCAGCTTGGAGTCTGCTGGGAGAGACAGTTATTAATCAAATAATCACACATACAAATGTATAATCACAAGTGTGGTTAGTGTTTTGATGGAAAGGCACACAGTGCAATGAAAACCCACAGTAGACAAATTTGACCCAGTCAGGGAGATTAGGGAAGGTTTGCATGAGAAAGCAACCATGGAAATGATATTGGAAAGAGGAGAGAGTGGAGTGGAGGGTGGGCTGGTGTTCTCTGCAGACGGAACAGCATGTGCAAAGGCCCAGTAGCAAGAGGACACATGTTGAGCTCAAGGGGCATCAAAGTCCAGTGTGGCTGCAAAATGAAAGGTGAGATGGCGTGAATTAAAACCTTGCAGGGCCATTATGGCTAAGGCCAGGCTGGATAAGAGCAATAGGGAGCCACAGAGCTGTTTGAAGCAGGGAAAACGTGACTGATTTTTAGATTTGCCTTTCAAAAGGATCCCCCTGTCTGGATTGTGGTGGAGGGTTTGTAAAGACTCAAGTTCCGATTTCCAGCTCCCCAGAGGGTGAATCTGATTGGACGGTTTTGATCATGTGTCTACCCTGGTCCAATCACATAACAGGAGGCTGAGGTCACATGGCAGGAACATGGCCGCTGAGGATTCACCTGGAGGGGAGTTTTCAAAACAGATGAATTCTCCAGTATACCCCAACTAATGCATCAATTCACGAGGCACCATCACATCCAAAGGATAACACTGTCCCCTATATATTCCCAGATTCCTTTAGAAGAGGAAGCACCTGGGGAGGAAAAAAAGCAAAGAATTTTGGGAAAGACACTTGGCCAAATACAGGAGGTTAAGCCATTTGTGTGTACGTAGGCAGATGGCTTAACCTCCCATACATCCTCCTCTGTAAAATGAGAGATAATCTTGACAGGCACTGTGTCCAAGGCTGGTATACCATGCTCTCAATTAGTCCCAAGAGGTAGCAGTTATTGTTCCCATTTTACAGATGTAGAAATGAAGGTTGAGCATACTTTAAATCACGAATAACTCAATCTAAAGTTTACATACTTTTAATCATCCTTCCAGATCTTATAGCCCTCCACATCAAATGAGTAATTATCATTATCATTCCTAACAGAAGTAATAGCAGTGTCCAATTAATAATAATATAATCATTGCTGATAGCTAAGATGTATAGTCCATTATTTTCCAGGCACTGTTCCACACACTTTATAGATATATATTCATTCATATAACTTTCATAACAATCTAATATCTAAATAGTGTTATTATCCCCACATTATGGAAGACTAACTGAGGCACTGAGAACTTAAGTCATTTGAGCAGGTTACTCAACAAGCTGCTAGCAGAGCCTTTAACTTGAACCTCAGCAGATTGGCCTCAAAGTCCAGATGGTTAAACACCATGCTGTCTTATTCTCTCTCTGTTTCTTCTCCACACCTCTTTCTCAAAACAAACACACACAAACAAAAAAAGGAAAAATCTACTATGGGTATTATGCCTAAAATTCATGAATTCTTCATTTTATTAAATGAAGCACGAGGGAACACCCATTCTATGCACAACTTCTATGTCGGTGCTACTGTTGTTCCCATTTTATTGATAAGGAAACTGAGGCTCAGAGACATAAATTAGTTGTTTAAGACAGCAGATTGCAACTGGAGAAATCATGATTCAAATCCAAGTCTGTTTAATCTCAGAGCCTTTGCTATTAGGATATGAAAACAATGTCTTATCATCCTGTCTCCGCTGGTTCCATTTCAGTGCTTCTTGGATGAACTTTAGGACCCTTGTAAAATAATAAGGTGAAAGACTGATATGGCAAAAAGGACCTAATAGTCCTTAAGTTATGACAACTCTAACTTCATAACACCCATACAGACCAGACTGTGTCCCATTTAAAAAAAAAAAAAAAAGTCACAACGAGGGATTGTGCTCCGGTATTTTCTGCTCCAGTTATAATCTCTGGCATGGAAATGAGTTATTTAGATGGTTAGTAACTGACAGTCCCCATAAATTGCAAGAGAAGGCTCAGCAAGGGGACAGGTGACAGTATTTTGCTCTGTGTCATACCGTGTCTGTCTCTCAGGTTAGAACCCCTCCTTGAAATTCCATGTACCAAGAGGCCATGAATTATACATGTACTTCTGAAGTTTGACGAAAGTTCTCCCACCTATTAAATTGCCAGGTTCCCAAGTCTAACATAAATCGAATCCAAATACACTTAGGAAAATATTGTGCCATTTGTTCTCCCATTATCGTGACTTTTGCTATGTTGTATTATGTATTCAAAGTGCCGAGAGAGCTTCTGCTTACTGTACATTCACCTGGAGATTACAAACCAGTCAAATGAGTCTGTAACAGGCTCAGAGGTATTAGAACTCCAGAAAACACGGGCCTAATCTTTCCATCCCATCACTCAGGAGGCAGACCCTTTACTGCCCTGGAACCAATCAGCAGAAAAAAAAGACAGGACCTGCACTGTAGAAGCCAGACTTCCAAATAAAATCCCAAGACAGAATGCTGTGGCCATCTCCCAAACCCTTCACTGGCTTGCTAAGGAAAGCACCCTAGGTTATCTGTGATGTAGCTTCTTCCTGTCTGTACAATGTGCTCAGCCCCAACACATACTCTTTTCCAGCCATTTCAGGTATCAGCAGATCTTTGGCATGCTCATTCTCAACAATGCTGTTATCAATTATTCATGAATGACGCTGAGGTCCTTGTATTGATTAGGATTGTTTTTTCAGTTTCAAGTAAAAGAGCCATAACTCTAACTAGGAAGCAAAAAGAAGAGACTGTTAGGCTATGCAATTAGGAAGTTCAGGGATATTGGAAACTTCAGGTGTGGCTGGATCTTGAGGTTCAAATCACATCACCAGGACTGGGATGCTTACCATCCCTCAGCTCTGCTTTCTTCTGTGCTGGTGACACGTAGGGTAAGCTGTCTCCTTAGATAGACAAGAAGGCCCCTGGTAGCCTCACATCCTATCACTTCAGCCAAGCCAGAGTAAAGCTGGCGCCTCTTTTTAAAAATAATACTTGAAAGCTGTATTAGGCATTCTTGCATTGCTACAAAGAACTACCTGAGACTGGGTAATTTATGAAGAAAAGAGGTTTAATTCACTCACGGTTCCAAAGGCTATACAGGATGCATGGCTAGGGAGGCCTCAGGAAACTTAGAATCCTGGTGGAAGGAAAGAGGAAGCAGGCACATCTTTGCAGAGCAGAGCAGGAGATGGAGAGTTAAGGGGGAAGTGCTACACACTTTTGAACAATGAAATCGCATGAGAACTCACTCACTATCATAAGAACAGCAGGGGGACGTCTGCCCCCATTATCCAATCACCTCCCACCAGGCCCCTCCTCCAACACTGCAGATTACAATTCAACATGAGATTTGAGTGGCGACTCAGAGCCAAACCATATCAAAAGCTTCAGGTACTTTTTTAAAAATTTGCATTAAAAAAATCAGAATATTACACATTAATATCCTAGTTGAGAGTATCTCTAGAAAAGTTCATTATCTGGCAATGTTGGAACTTCACTGGTAAATGGTAACTGTATTAGTCTGTTTTTACACTGCTGATAAAGACATTACCAGAGACATTACCAGAGGCAATTTACAAAAGAAAGAGGTTTAATGGACTCAGAGTTCCACGTGGCTGGGGAGGCCTCACAATCATGGCAGAAGGTGAAAGGCACGTCTCACATGGTGGCAGATGAGAGAAGAATGAGAGCCAAGTGAAAGGGGTTTCCCTTTATAAAAGCATCAGATCTCATGAGATGTATTCACTACCATGAGAACAGTATGGGGGAAACTACTCCCATGATTCAATTATCTCCCACTGGGTCCCTCCCACAAGACAAGGGAATTATGGGAGCTGCAATTCAAGATGAGATTGGGGCAGGGACACAGTCAAACCATATCAGCAACCATGTATTAGTTGTTCAGAAGGGGTCCTCCTTGACACAGGGTATGGACTCTCCCACTCATGAACTATCCCACCCACACTTCATTGTCTCCCAGACTCTGGAGCCAGGCATCAGTTTTCATTTGTCATCATACTGTCATCGCTGTTTTTGTTTCAGAAGAGAATATCCTTGTGGCCGCATCTTTTTAAAAAGAGGATCAGTTAACAAACTCCGAGAGCTGTGTTTTCTTGCATCTGTTCCACGTTAGTCATATATTAATATATTGCCTACCTGGATTCTGAGGGTGTGGAGGTTTGAGACTCCACAGAAAGGTTGTTACTCTGATGGTGTTATAGGTGAGGAAAGCTAGCTGTGCCTACAGAACCAGGGTCTAGAATGGACAAAGCAATGCAGGAAAAATGAAACCCCTGATGAACATCCACCCACAAATTGAATATTCCACCTCCCCTCACCCAAAACTAAGTCCCCCATCCGACATGTGGTTTACAGCTAAATTGATAGTTCTTGGTGATTATCCAAAGGCAGGTGTAGAAAACACATTTCTCATTTTTCAAATGAGTTATTTCCTTATCTTCCTGAGAAAGACAGAATGTAACCTCCAACTATTTTAAGAAAGCAACACTGTAGGTAGCAACTGTGCTTTCTACAAGGGAAATTCCTTTCTGGGATCAGAATGATTCACTAAGGGTTTTTTGCCTGGGACTAGCAAAATAATTAATTAATTAAAATAATTCTATATTTCTGTCTTTTATATACATTGCAATGCACTGAACAAGGACTTGGATCCATAATAGGAACCTAATGTGGTTTTATCAAATTATTGTTTCCTTGGATTTCTCCACGATCCAAGATCTTGATTGGTTCTTCATTTGGCACAGAGGCCACTGTTGTTAACCCCTTTATGACAGAGAGAAAGATGAGTATTATTTCTCCACTTTTGAATCAGAGAAAATTGGTTCTGGAGAAGTTCAATGACACACCTGCGTGCTCCTGGACAGGTCTGAACAGAGTGACCACATGACCTTTCCACTGTCTCCTGGGAGAGGGGAAACCACGGGACTTCTGATCTGAGGAGGCACCACGTTGGACCCCCTCCCTTCAGTATTTAACTATAATTAGTGAGAACGACCCATATGGCGAGTCTTCTAGGGCCAGATGGGCGGCTGTCAGGTGGCACATGATCTTTGCTTCATTTTGAAGGAGATGTGAGTAATCCTGGGGCTATTAATCCAACAAAGGCTATATTTATCTTCATTCTTTGGTTGATAATACATCTCCATTTCTTCTGTAGGCACCAACGGGTACAAGGCAGAACACCAAGATAGTCCTGCCCAGGGCCTAAGGAACCAGGATGCCTTCACTCTGTGATTCGTACTTGAGTCTCTGATCCCCTCCAAAATGGGCTTGGCCACCCTCAAAGACACAGAGTATCAAAGGCTCTACGGCTCATGGGATGTCAGAGCCTGAGAGGTTGTCCAGGCAGTTTGACAGATGAGGAGACTGAGGCTCACTCAGGGAAGGTGTGTGACTGGTTCATCAAAACAATTTAAGGATGGAGCTGAATGACAGTTGCATGACCTGTCTCTGATTTTATATAGGGAGCAGGAATGTCCCAAAAGAGAATTTTGCATCTTCTAAGACAGCATATTCCTTTTCATTCTCAATTGATGAAAAGTTATATGGGCACCTTACTTTAAGGGACTACAGTCACCTTTAAAGGGGGATAGGGGATAGATATTGAAAGCATATTTACGACGGAAGTGGAACTAGAAAAGCCATCGGGATTCAAGATAGTGTTAGAAACAACCTACTCCATCTATCTCTCTCTACCTCTGCAAACTTTCTCCCTAATGATGGCTCTGCATCTGTCACCTCTCAACTCCATTATCCACTGTCTCTCACTGAACTAATCCTCTTCTTATTTTATGGGGCACATCCAGAGAAAGCCAGGCTGACTGGGCCTGCAGATAGGCCTCAAGTTAACTGGCCAGCCTCCTCTGGGTTAGATGACTTTATGGGTCTTTGGCCAACCAATGGATGAACAACAGACAGACCCCTAATCCAACGAGAGGTGTCCCCCATGGGACTAATTCGGGAATTGGCTTTGCACACAGACAAAATTCAAAGGAGGAAGGAAGCATGAAAAGTTACCAGAACCGAAGGTAGGAGTTACCTGGTCTCTAGAATATATAGGTTCCTAGCACGTAAACTGGAAGTGGAGTGCCCTGTTCCAGGAGACGTGGGTGGGTAACATTTGCTGAGCATTCATGTGGCAGGATCCCTAGTAAACATTTTATAATCATGACCCTATTTAGCTCAATTTGTAATGGGCAAATAAGAATTTATATTAGTTCATTTCTTTTTTCTTTTTATTTTTTTTTTGAGATGGAGTCTCGCTCTGTCGCCCAGGCTGGAGTGCACTGGTGTGATCTCGGCTCACTGCAACCTCTGCCTCCTAGGTTCAAGCAACTCTCCTGCCTCAGCCTCCCAAGTAGCTGGGACTACAGGTGCATGCCACCATGCCTGTCTAATTTTTTGTATTTTTAGTAGAGACAGGGTTTCACCATGTTAGCCAGGATGGCCTCGATCTCCTGACCTTGTGATCCTTCCACCTCAGCCTCCCGAAGTGTTCGGATTACGGGCATGAGCCACCATGCCTGGCCCTCATTCATTTATTCTTCACAATAATCCAAGAGCTAGGGACTCCTACTTGCCCACATTTTACAGAGGAGAAGAGTAAAGCTCGGAAAGAGAAGAACTCTCTGCTACCAGGACTCTAATTTCAAATCAAGAGCAGGTTGCTGTTTCTTCTCATCGTCAACCACATGTGTTCACGAGGACGGCTTGTGTCCAGCACTTGCTCAAACTCCAGACATCTGCACCAATAACCACTAAGAGGTACGTTCTCCTCGTTAGAAGTGGTAGCAATGTGAAAATCCCAGAAAGGAGGAAACCAAACACAGATTTTTTCAAGTAATGATGACTGTCTGCCCCCAGTGAGGAGAGAAAAGGGATCTGATTTCTATTCTTGATATGAAATGAGACAGCATCAGTCTCAAAGATCACCAAATCTCAGTTTCCTCATTTGAAAACTAGGGACATGGGCATGGATGGGGAAGTCAAATGGAATAAGATTCATGTGAAAACAAGGAAACACAATGAAAATGTTGATCCTTTTAGCTTCCGTGGCTGTAGTTACAGCAGAGACAGTCTGGAGCTAAATGAAACAATGTTTCCTGAGAGCAAGGTCTTTGCTATCCTTTGTAACAAGGTTGTGAAGTTTTAACGAGAAAGCATAAAGCAGAAATTATATCAGCGAAAAGGCGGGGCACTGGAGAACTTCCCCTCCCCAGCATCATCCCTTTTTGCTGCTAAGGGTTGGATGGTTGCCTTAAAACAGGGTAGTTTACGTACCAGGTATTTATGCAACAGTTTTCCTTTTGTTTCTAATGGTTTTTAGGACATCTCTACTGATCTCCCTCATTCAAACCTTTTAGTGGGTGAATGGAACCTGGATCATTATCTCTGCAAAGTTAGACAATCTATCCCTCCGAAAACATGATGTGGCTCTTGGCTCCAGAAAGTCTGAGATTGTTGGAAAATGTCCAGAGGACCCATTCACCCTGGATGCCATGAAATATGCATGAGACCAAAACAGACAGACACGAAAGCCTCCCTGCCTCCTGGATATTGGGAGGACAGTGTCTGGGACCCACATACATCTCGGTCAAATGTACACCGAAGGACGAGCTTGAATCCTATCAATGATACCACTAGTGTGATACCATGTACCCAAACCACCCTTTACCCAAACCAGCTTCCTCTGCTCCACATTGCCTGAAGAATCAGAAGAGGCTTTGATTGCAGCTGGAAGGGCTCCAGGACCAAAATTGTCCTCCCATGTCCCTGGCTGTGGCTTTGTTTTCCTTCCCTTGAAAGAGAGAAGATGGGGTGTTTGACCCTTGTATGAATGTTCCAATTGCATCCATGCACTGATGACTTCAACCCTGTTCGAGGTGCAAAAGCTGCCCTGGAGAGAACCATTCCCTTTGCCCCTTTTCCAGTGAAGGGCACCTCTCCTGGGCCTCTGACTGGCACTGCAGAGGACCCCTTGCTGAGAGAAGAAGTCTTGAAGGGCTGAATATTTTTAAAAGACAAAAACAGACTTCAAAAGAGGAATCAAAAGAGGACAGACCAGCTCCTGCAGCAGCTTAGCATACATCAGGCAGACCCTGGAGTTGCTGGCAGCTGGACCACGGGGCCATGTAGTACCTCTGACCCCAGATGGATGGGGGAGGCATGAGTAACATCAGGACAGAGTGCATGGACACTCCAAGGCAAATACATGATTATTTTATTGTGCCCTTAATAATTCTCCCACATGAGGCTCCTGAGAGTCCTCCTGGGGTCACACCCTGTTGAATTTTTTTTAAATTTCCCAGTTGTTCTTCTCTCTCTGGGGACACCAGTGATTCTGGAGTCTCTGGGGGGGGATCAGAGGTCCTGTCTGAACACTGCTGCTTCCTTGCTGTGCTGATGGAAGGATCTTTGTCCTTGTTTGGGAAAAAGCATCCTTTTAAATCCAAATTGAAGCTTCTTTTGGAACACAAATGGATATTTGAGGTAGGATGGGGCCTCCGCTAGCCAATTAGAGTTATTGAGTCATTTCCAGGTGATGATCTCTCTCACTCTCAGTGTTTTCTTGGCCCTGTGATCTCTTCCCTGCCCTTTCAATATTTCTGCAACAAAAAAATGGCAATTACTCTATCAAGAGGCAGATGGGTCCACCCAGTCTTTCATGGGTCTGGGAAGGGTGCTTCATGACTTCCAAAAGGTTGAGACATTGGGTGACCAACTTGTCTTGATTCCCTGGTTCTAGCACTGAAAGTCTCACATCTTGAGAACTTCTCAGTTCCCAGCAAACCAGGACAATTTGTCATCCCAGAAATTTGTCCCTGCCTCTTCCAACAGACCCGTCTTCTCCTGTGTACCAGCAGAGGGCCTCTCTTTGTTTTGTTTTTGCTTTTGTTTTTTTTTTTTCCTGGTGTCACATTTTCTGCTTGAGATCTATCTCAAGTCATTTCTCTTGACTTCTGATCCCTCCTTATTTTACCTAAATATCACTATCTAATTTCTAACCCAGCCAGGTTACTATGAGAGACCACTGGTCCAGGACCAAAGAGCACTTTCTGAACGGTATCCGGAAGGAGAAACAGAACATGAAATCTGCCTAATGTGCACTGAGCACTGTGCCAGATACTGAACACATACCATGCAATCATCCCAACATGGGGCAAGTATTGTTATGGTTTCCACTTTCCGGATAGGAAACCAAGGACTAGAGCACTTAAGTGACTCATCAGAAGTCAAACTGCAAACAAATGGTGACATTGGAATCAGAGTCCAGATCTTATCTGGAAAGGAGAAGTCATCCTTGAAAAGAAGTTTGGAATTACAGACAAGAAATTTTCCAAAATGTTGAAGCCAATTTGGGGGGAAAGTTTGTGATGGAGGAGAGCAGATGAAGTAGCAACGTGGGAACACTGAAATATATGCATTCTTCTTTAAAAACAATTAACACACTTTATGGAACTTAAGTCATTTTGTAAGATTTGAAACATAAAAATGTATTATGTATAATGTGATTTGCTCATAAAATTATCATGTTTTGTGTATTTAAAGACGTGAGATCATAGAAAGAAGAAGAGTTTGGATAAATAGCTTTTTTTTTTTTTTTTAAAGAAAATGTTTTAAAAATCATATTAAAGAGGAGTTTTTTAGATTTTTTCATCAGATGTTCACAATTCTATTTGCAGCCATTAACTTTTCTTGTCCTCTGTTAACCTTCAGGAACCCCCAAAACTGATCCCTCAGGGCTCCCCCACCTGCCAAGGAGATCAACTCTCAGCATCACTCTCTATCCCCATGCCCTCTGTATTCCCTCTTTTTTTCTATTTACGGGACACTCCTTTGGTCTGGTACCCTTGTTATGTCTGGTCCATGCTTAAGTCCCAGCCTTTTATCCACTTCCCTACTCAATATCTATTACTTGGTTCTGACTCTTCATAATTAACTGCTTACAGAGTAGTTAGCATCTGTGGTTATTTAAGGTGGCAACTGGTCATCTCACTTAGCTAAGCTCTGAGATAGGCTGGGTGCTAGGATCACAGGGCTACCTCTTTAAGACTTTTAGAGGGATGAGGCCAGGGAGAACCTCTCTTACACCTGTACATCTGGCAGCTACAGCGATACATTAGAGTTCCTGGCTTGATGAGTGGAGTATGGGTTAGATATCATTCCCAGCTGGCCTTTTGGTCAAGTGCGCATCCCTGCTGGTTCCCAGTGAGGTCAAGGTCTTCAAAGGCCCTTCAGAGGAGTTTGGCCCAAAGACTGAAGTTAACTTTGACACTCTCAACAAGGGTTGCTTAAATTGTGGTGCATCTATAAAATGGAATACTATGCAGCCATTAGAATATCAAGATAGAGCTATGTCTACTAAACACTGTGCTATCTAAAGCAAACACTGAGGAAAGCAAAATAAAAAGAGTGTGCAAGTATGCACCATTAATACACAAAAGAAAGTAGAAATGGGATGAGAGATGCCTATTTGCTTGTACATTCATAGAATATCTCTGGAAAGCTATCCCAGAAACTATAACAGTTCACCTGGGGTGACTAACAATGAAGAAGAGGAGGGACTTAATTTTCACTGGATATCCTTTTATAGAACCTATTTTTAAATCATTTGCAGGTATTATCTTGTTATAGTTAGTTAACAAGATAACTAAATATACAAATATATACATGAAAATCTAAAAGCACTTTGATACATTGTATGCATTTGATAAGTATGCTACACATTAATTAAATGAAAAAAGTCCTGGTTGATCAAGTCACCCACTGCACAAAGGACAGCATGCACATAGTTGGGTGTACTGGATATACCTGTTTGTCTCTGAGAACAGAAAGTCAATGAACTTGCTGCCTATCTGAATGGGCCACTGGAAGGCCCCCTCGGCCACGTAGTCATTCCCACAACGAACATTAACTGATGGCAGCTGATGTTTCTGTCCAGCGCAGGGATGGACACTGTGCTGCAGAGATAAGTAAGACGTGGCTGATCCACCTGGATCTCACAATCGGTCGGGGAGGCAGACACTTGATATGTTTCCTGCAATACAATGTAATAAATGCTCAAGCCAAAGATACTGGGGGATGATTTATTGGAGATCTGAGGAACTGCGTGATTTCAGAGCTAAAAGTACCCTCAAGAACCATCTAGTTCTAGTTCTTCATGAAAAGTCAAGAAACTGAACCCGAACAAACAACCCCAAATATCTTCCCAGGACGCAACAATAAGCTATCATTTAGCTCAAGGTCTGTGGGTTGGCTGGGGGTGGGCTAGAGATTCATTGGCATGGCTCTGCCCTTCTCCTGTTCTTTTCATCCAGCAGGTTGTCCTGGGCATGTTATTCTCCTGGCATGGAGGAGATGCAAGAGGGCAAAGGGAAACTCACAGGCCTGGGAAGGAGTAGTCTTGGGATTTTACATAACCTCAGCTCCTTCTGTTGCCTAAAGAGTCACATAGCTAAACTCACATTAGAGGAGTGGGAAGAAAATGAAAAGTCAACAAGGAAAATGATGTGGCTGGAGGGACGGGTGAAGAATTAGGATCAACAGAGCAATCTAGCACATGGATTTTATTCCATATCCTTAACCCAGTGAGGCAGTGTCATTGTCTGAGGTAAATATCCAGGGTTCATCGTCTGGCGCCAAGAAGATGAGATCGCCAGCACACACAAGGAGACAAGGAGTGAGTTTAGGAGTGGAGGTTTAATAGACAGAAGAAAGAGAAAGGAGAACAGCTCTCTTGCTTGCAAGAAAGAGGGATGCCGGGAAGGAAAAACCAGCAGATTGCTCCAGATTTGACAGACAGGCTTGAGGAGGCTCTGTGTGATTTACCTAGCGGCCAGGGAAGGCTGGTCGCCCCACTCCAATCTTATTATGCAAATGGGGTCTTTGCCTGGCCAGCGTCGTGTTGTCTTCTCCTTACTGTACACGTGGTTCAGCAAAAAGAAGGGAAGATGGAGGCGCCATTTTGAACATGCCTAGTCCCAGGTAGACTTTTGCTACTGGCACAACTGCCCACATTCAACTGTGCAAGCTTCCAGCTCGCTTGCCTGTGTCTGCAGCTGAATTTTACAAGATGCTCTTTGTTAGGGGGAAAAAAAAAGATTTGGGGGCTGCTTTTCATTAAAAGGAAAACCTTACCGAGGACTCCTGTATCCTCACTATCTGCCTAAATAATTTCTTCTTCACTCCTATATCACCAGGGCAGTAGGCTGCCTCTTATGAAAAATGTTGCTAGGCGGGGTGTGGTGGCTCACACCTATAATCCCAGCACTTTGGGAAGCTGAGGCGGGTGGATCACCCGAGGACAGGAGTTTGAGACTAGCCTGGCCAACACGGCAAAAACCATGTCTCTAATAAAAATACAATGTGTGTGTGTGTGTGTCTGTGTGTATGCCAGTCGTGGTGGTAGGCACCTGTAATTCCAGCTACTCAGAAGGCTGAGGCAGGAGAATCCCTTGAACCTGAGAGGCAGAGGTGGCAGTGAGCCAAGATCGCACCACTGCATTCCAGCCTGGGTGACAAGAGTAAAATTCCTAAAAAAAAAAAAAAAAAAAGAAAGAAAGAAAGAAAGAAAGAAAAGAAAAGAAAAAGAAAAAGAAAAATGTTGGTCACATGCGGAGGTCCGAACACCCTGGTGGGTAGAGGAATCTGCAGACCTTGCACTTGTAATCACACTGGTGTCATCCGGGGCGGAAACAGGCTCTCACTAGAAAAGACTCTTACTAGAGAGCTGGCATTTAGGAGCTGATCTTTTCTTCCCTTTCTAATCTACTCTGGTCCACCTAAGATTCTGTAGAAGTGCACAGGGGCTAGAAGAAGTGATGGTGAGAGGCCCCTTCTCGAGGCTGAGTTTGAAATTAAGAGTTTATAGCCAGGTGCGGTGGCTCACATCTGTAATCCCAGCATTTTGGGAGGCCAAGGTGGGTGGATCATCTGAGGTCAAGAGTTTGACACCAGCCTGAGCAATATAGTGAAACTCCATCTCTACTAAAAATACAAAAATTCACTGGCCAGGCATGTTCAGTGTGTCCTGGAGGCAAGACTTAAAAATTGGTAAACACAATGACAAGAACTGAAATAACTAGTATAACACTGTTCAGCACCTAAATTGTGTGAGCCAGGGGAAGGGGAAATATATGTATTTAGGGGAGAGGAAGGGGCAGTTGCTCTTCCTTTGCATGTATTTCAAAAACAGATTTTTTTGCCCTTTTTTTGTGCAAAGCTAATAAATGCACATGATGTTTTTATGAGTATAATGAAAGATTTTAGGTGACACAAGTATTAAAGTGCAACCTTGGCCAGGCACGGTGGCTCATGCCTATAATCCCAGCACTTTGGGAGGCCGAAGCAGGTGGATCACTCCAGGTCAGGAGTTTAAGACCAGCCTGGCCAACATGGAGAAACCCTGTCTCTACTAAAAAAATACAAAAATCAGCCAGGCGTGGTGGCGAGGGTTTGTAATCCCAACTACTTAGGAGGCTGAGGCATGAGAATCGCTTGAACTCAGGAGGTGGAGGTTTCAGTGAGTAGAGATCGTGCCACTGCACTACTGCCTGGGCAACAAAGCAAGACTCTGTCTCAGGAAAAAACAAACAACAAAAAAAGTGCAATCTTGAGGCTCAAAGAAAGGCAAGAGCTATGCCTTTTCTTTTTTGAGACAGAGTCTTGCTCTGTCACCCAGGCTAGAGTGCAGTGGCTCGATCTCAGCTCACTGCAACTTCTGCTTCCTGGGTTCAAGTGATTCTTCTGCCTAAGCCTCCCGAGTAGCTGGGATTACAGGTGTGCACCAACACGGCCAGCTAATTTATGTATTTTTAGTAGAGATGAGGTTTCACCATATTGGTCAGGCTGGTCTCGAACTCTTGACCACAGGTGATCCCCCCCCACCTCAGCCTCCCAAAATGCTGGGATTACAGGTGTGAGCCACCACACCTGGCTATGCCTTTTCATGAGCTTGCTAACCTACTAACTAAAAAGTACAGGGTCCACCCCCAACAGTCCCCACTCATGCCAGGTCGTGCCCCTCAGCTCCCTTCCTCCCAGGCAAGGACGTGCTTGCACCTCTAGTGCAGTGGGCAGGGAGAAAGGCTGGTAGCACTCTGGCTTAGTGCATTAGGAAAAGTAACCAGGAATGCGACTTTCACAGAGAGTAATCATGTTCAGTGCGTTCTGGAGGCAAGACTTTTAAAAATTGGTAAACACAATGACAAGAACTGAAATAACTAGTATCACACTGTCCAACACCTAAATTGTGTACATTATTGCTGGCAAAGAAGCAAATTCGGCCGGTGGGTGTTGAGGAGGTTGTGTTCAGGATAACTGGATTGCAAAGACATTCTGAAATGATTCACTGAGTTACTGATAATAAGGCACAGAGAGGAGAGAAACAAAAATAATAAAAATAGGTATCCATATATGGAACATGTTTTATGTGCTGGGTATTTCAACCATATCACTTTTCACATCATCGGAATACATTAGGAACAGGCACATGACCTAGTATCAGTCATTCAGTATCTTTCCTGCGACTTTGACTTTTTTTTTTTTTTTTTTTTTTGAAAGAGCCTTGCTTTATCACCTAGGCTGGAGTGCAATGGCGAAATCTCGGCTCACTGCAACATCTGCCTCCTGCGTTGAAGCAATTCTCCTGCCTCAGCCTCCCCAGTAGCTGGGATTACAGGCATGCACCACCATGCCTGGCTAATTTTGTATTTTTAGTAGAGGCGGGGTTTCGCCATGTTGGCCAGGCTGGTCTCGAACTCCTGGCCTCAAGTGATCCACCTGCCTCATCCTTCCAAAGTGCTGGGATTACAGGCATGAGCCACCACGCCCAACGGGGACTTTGACTCTTGAAAGAAGTGATGCAAGGAGAGTGGAAGCCACTGAGCTTTATTTATTCCAGTGTTGGTGCCCAAGTGAGGCCACTATGATAGTTACTTTTATGTGTCAACTTATCTGTACTACACAGCGCCCAAATATTGTCAACATTATTCTTAATGGGCCCATGAGGACGCTTCTAGATATGATTAAAATTTGAATGGGTAGACTGAGTAAAACAGGTTGTCTTCCCTACTGTGGGTGGGCCTGAACAGAGGAAAGGCAGGGTAAGAGAGAATTTTATCTCTCTGTCTGATTATTTTAAGCCGGGACATTTCTCTCTCTCTGTATTTGGACTGCATCTTTTTTTTCAAATTGTACTTTAAGTTCTGAGATACATGTGCAGAATGTGCAGGTTTGTTACATAGGTATACATGTGCCATGGTGGTTTGCTGCACCCATCAACCCGTCATCTACGTTTCAAGCCCCTCATGCATTAGGTATTTGTCCTAATGCTCTCCCTCACCTATACCAACCCCCCCCCCCCCCCACCGACAGGCTTCAGTATGTGATGTTCCCCTCCCTGTGTCCATGTGTTCTCATTGTTTAACTCCCACTTATGAGTGAGAGCATGCAGTGTTTTGTTTTCTGTTCCTGGGTTATTTTGCTCAGAATGATGGTTTCCAGCCTCATCCATATCCCTGCAAAGACATGAACTCATTCTTTTTATGGCTGCATAGTGTTCCATGGTGTAAGGACTGCATCTTAGATTATCAACTCTCCTTGTCCTCAGGGTTTTGGACTCAAACTGGAACTAGACCACTGGCTGTCCTGGATGTCCCTCCTGCAGATGGCAGGTTGTGCAACTTCTCAGTTGGCGTAATTGCATGAACCAATTTCTGTAGTATGTATAAATACATGCTCTAACCCCAAAATAATATTCTAAGGCCCTCAACTAACTAAACAGACACCATCTTGGCCAAAGGAATCCTAAAGAAACCGGATAAACTAGCTCAGGCCATGATGGGAAAGCGAGGTTAGACATTCCTCATAATACCCTCCTCCCTTTGGAGTTTAGGCACAACTGGCCAGTGTTAACATGAAAAGAGAGATCTTAAGACTGACAAAACAAGCCACTTCTAGCAATATGTTACCAAATTGCAATCTGACTCTGCCATGACATGACACACGACAGGTAGCAGGTGAAGCATTTTACCTCAAAATATATTTATTTGACATATTTTGAAATGGCTCTGCAAAGCCATCTCTTGTGGGGGAAAATTTGCGTTCTGTAGAGAACCTGCTTCCCTTACTGGGTCTTTTCCAGAGAGTCTGACACCTTTTAAGCTCTGATAAGGGACCTTTACCATCTATTCTCTCTGATGTCTGCTATGCAAAGGCTTTATTTACATGATAAGAACCTTGGCTTCCCCAACCCCCGTTATCTAAACTCAAGCATTTCTTTACGCTGAATTCAACTCTTCAGGCAGAGTTTTAACTCTTGTGACAATATCCAATCGGACAAACTTTGAATGCACCTATGACCTGGAAGTCCCTGTTTTGAGAAGTCCTGCTTTCCAAGGCTGAACCAATGTATACCTTCCATGTATTGATTTATGTCTTTGCCTGTAACTTCTGTCTCCCCAAAATATAGAAAACCAAGCTGTAATCCAATCTCCTCAGGCACATGTTCTCAGAACCTCCTGAGGCTTTGTCACGGGCTGTGGTCCTTAACCTTGACAACATAAAACTCTGAATTGATTCAGATACTGCCTCAGATACTTTTTGGTTTACAATTCTATTGGTTCTATTTCTGTGGAGAATCCTGATTCACATAATCATCAAGAGGTTTGCGCTACCAAGGCCATTTGAGGATGCCTAGATGCTTTGCACTGTTTTCTCCCTGCCACCCTGGAAGCAACTCTTTATTTTCATAATTAATTCCTTGACTTAAGCAATGCAGAACCAGATTCTGTTGCTTGTAACCAAAGAAGCATAGCTAATGACATAACCCTAGTAGATGGGTTAAAACTATTACCCTTTAAAGGTTAAAAGAAACCACCCAACCAACCAAACAAACAAAAACCCTGCAGTTCATAGATGTGAAATTACTTAACTAATATTACATAGCAAATGAGTGGTAGAGCTAGGATTTGAACCACTTGGCCTAAATCTAGAGCTTGTGCTCTCTCGCCATTTTTCTTTGCAGTTGCCAATCAGAAAGTGGCAGAATAGAAGCTGGAAACTGGGCCTGGATCCTGGAGGTAACTATTTACCAACTCTTGAGTTGCAGAAACTCCCAGAGCTAGGTCCTGGCTCAGCCTAGAGCAAAGACACTGCTAAGGGGTCACCAAAGGGTGATCAGTTCTGATTCAGAACTGCATTCATCCATTTTGCGTTCTACAAAGGAATACCTGAGGCTGGGTAATTCATAAAGAAAAGGGGTTTATTTTGCCTTACAGTTCTGCAGACTGTACAAGAAGTGTGGTACCAGCATCTGCTTCTGGTGGGTCCTTAGGAAGCTTGCAATCATTACAGAAGGCAAAGGGGGAGCAGATATATCCATGGCAAGAGAGGGAGCAAGAGAGAGAGGGAGAGGTGCCAGGTTCCTTTAAACACCCAGCTCTTACAGGAACTAATAGAGTGAAAACTCATAACCACAAGGACAGCCCCAAGTCATTCATGAGGAATCTGCCCCCATGACCCAAACACCTCCCACTATACCCATCTCCAGCACTGGGGATTGACATGGTTAGGCTCTGTGTCCCCACCCAAATCTCATCTTGAATTGTAATCCCCAGGTGTCGAAGGAGAGACCTGGTGGGAAGGTGGTTGGATCTTGGAGACAGTTTCCCTCATGCTGTTCCCGTAAGAGTGAATTCTCACAAGATCTGATGGTTTTATAAGGGGCTCTTCCCCCGCTTTGCTCGGCACTTCTTCCTGCCACCTTGTAAGGAAGTCGCCTTGCTTCCCTTTTGCCTTCCACTATGATTATACATTTCCTGAGGCCTCCCCAGGCATGAAGAACTGTGAGCCAGTTCAACCTCTTTTCTTTATAAATGACCCAGTCTCAAGCAGTTCTTTAATAGTAGTGTGAGGAAGGATGAATACAGAGATAATATTTTAATACGAGACTTGGAGAGGACAAACAGCCAAACATCCAAACTATATTGCATATCAACATGAGACTTGGAGGGGGACAAAAATCCAAACTACATTTAACCATGTCAAGCGCCAAACTTGTGGACTTCCTCTCAATGACTGAGGATTCTGTCACTTAAAGGATATGGGAGATAAAACGCATCTGTTGACTCAACTCCAGGTACAAGCTTTGTGAGAGTGCATTGCACTCTGACCGTTGGCCATGACACCAGTCACAGTATTTCATTTCTAAAAGGATGTTTCGTGGAGATTGAATAATTATAAGGAGCACCAGCATTCACTGAACACCTATTTTGTACGAAGTACTATTTAAATGTTTTCCATAAGTTACCTCCTGTAATTGTCATAGCATTATCAACGTTATCACCCCCATTTTTGAAAGAAGAAAGTCAAAGTTAACTAACATTGAGCTGGGGTTTGAACCTAAACAACCTGACTCTTAAGCAGACATTGCAGGAAGATTCTGGGACTCTGAGATTACTAATCTATCAGGAAATCTCTTCAGTATTCCTACTTCTCAAAATTGTGGTGCAGACACTGGACATGACATGAATTCAGAGACAGTCTGGAAGCCTCTTAGATTGTATTGGGTGGTAATATCTCCCACAACCATAACGTGGGAGTTAAACAAGTTTACAGGCCAGGTTTGATCTAGAAGAAGAAGATTTCGCAAAGATTTTATAGCTTTAACATTACAATAATGTCTCAAGCTTCCCTCACCCCCACCCAATTTCATCTCTTCTCTAAACACAACTGTGCAACCACCCACATGCCCAGGATGGGATGGGGATGCAAGAGTAGGTGAGGGAAGCGCATCTGCAGAGACAGCTGTTGTTATTTCCTTTTTCTCTGGCCTGAGGTGCTTTGTTCCAGCCTTTCACTTTCCAAATAGGCCTTAACTAGGCTCCTTAGCACCCCTGCTAACCTTCAAAACTCATACAGTCTGGGTTTTGTATGCACAAGAGAAGAAAACAGACCTTCCCCACTTATCCACCTACAGCCTTGTTTTCAGAGGGCTCTAACTGGCTCTGAGCCTGGAGCCATATTCAGCTAGCTGAATTAACTGCTGAGAGAGGAAAGGATGAGAAACCATTTTGCAGATGTCTGGCCACTCAGGGCCTTCCCGGCTCCAGAGGCCTTAGCAGCATTAGGGAAAGGCTGTAGATTTGAAGTTCAGTCTGTGTTCATTTCCAATTATTTTTTCCTATTATATCACTCTAGGAGCATTACTATTATTCTTCAACACTGACTGATTTGCTGATCTGGTTCACTGAACTCAGTTAAGGCACTCAGCTCCTTCAAGGCCATTTCCGTATTTGTAAAATGGGGATAATAGACTACGTAGCTGGCAATATTATGATGAGAATTAAAGAAGAGAACAGTTGCAATGCGTTTAATGTAATTAGTAAGATATATACAATATGTAGACATTGCAATATATAATCACAATTTTATTATGTCGTTTAGTGAGCACTTGTTGAGCACCTATTATATGTCAGGTATTGTGTTAGGTGCTTTAAAAAATATGTTGTTTAATGATCACAAATCCATAAGATATAATTCCTATTATCCCCATTACACAGTTAGTGAATTCCAAAAGGCTAAGTATTTGTTCAAAGATCACATTAGATATTAAGTGGCAGAGATTACTGTTGAGATTATTATTATTATTGTCATTTGGAGTCCAATTATCTAACAATGGACAAATCCCATCTATAGATTGCACACACAGCCATACACTGACACACCTGGAGATGATCAGACAGGCACACCTGAACACACAAGGAACAAGGAAACACATATAATATGCAACACATAAACTCATTAAGTTACAGAATTTCCCTCGGCCTTTACAATCAGTGTGTTCTTCCCTTAAGTGTTCAACTAATCTGATGGATTAATGTATGTAGGATGCTAATAATGGCCTTATTGCAATGTCTTCCCAAGAGTGGCTGTATTTTAACAGATGACTTCTAGACACCACAATAAAAGCTGCCAGAATTATTTGCTCTTAGGGGAATTTCAGGCTTATGGCAGGAAGATAAAAGAGAGACTCCTAGAGAAAAATCATTCATTCATTCATTCGTTTATTGACATGCTATTGATCACCAGTATGTGTTCTACGCTGTAAAAGACTCTGGAGAGAAAGTCATACTGGGACATGATCTCTGACCAGACAGAGTCTGCTAGTGTAACATACCTTCCTATTGCCACCTGTAGATGGATAGATCTGGTCACAATATGGGAATTGTGGTTGCATTTAGAATCTTCATTGTGGATTTCCAGAATTATGGAGCTGTACCATCCAGTGTAGTAACCATTAGCCACATGGGCTATTTACATTTGAATTTAAATATATTAAAATTTAGATAAAGTCAAAAATTTAGTTCCTTGGTGGCACTGGCCACGTTTCAAGTCTCAATACCTTCAACTGGTTGACGGCTACCATGTTGGGAGTCACAATGTTTACAGCATTGCAGACAGTTCCATTGAACAACACCAGACTAGCAGATCAAAGGATGAAGATAGTTTAGAGACATTGAGATTCTAACCTTCTTGTTCTATAAATGGTGACATGGAGATCTAGAGGGGGATGGCCACAGAATGGGTCCATATTTAGTCCAGGTGTTAAGTGGAAACTTTCAGTGCTTTTGCCAAATAATACCCTTGCCCCCCAACCCTCTCCCACCCAGCTTGTCGGTCTCCCTTCACAAGCCAAGGGTAAGAAGACATTGACTTCAGATTTGACGTGGCTCTGCATGTTTCAAGGGTAAGACTTGATCTCTGGAAGAAGCTGTTGTCCAGAGGACACCCTGCTGTCTCTATAGGAGGCTGTATTCATCAGCAACTACAACAAACACAACAACAACAAAAACAAAACAGCACCCTTCCTTTATGTGTGGCTCTTGGTACAGTGCTAAGCACATGGCATGCATTATCTCCTTTAAGCCTCCCTAGCACCCAAAGAATTTAACGTTATTGTTACAGTTAAGGAAGCCACGGTTTAGAAAAGTGAGATAACTTGCCCAAGGTCATACACCTACAAAGAGAGAAACCTGAATTGGAACCTGGGTTGCTTGACCTCTGAGTCTATTGCTGTCTTGCCTACTTTTTTTTTGTTTTTTGAGACAGAGTCTCGCTCTGTCACCCAGGCTGGAGTACAGTGGCGCACGATCTTGCCTCCCCGCAGCCTCTGCCTCCTGGGTTCAAACGATTCTCCTGCCTCAGCCTCCTGAATAGCTGGGACTCAAGGCACGCACCACCACGCCCGGCTAATTTTTGTATTTTTAGTAGAGACGAGGTTTCACCATGTTGGCCAGGATGGTCTTGATCTCCTGACCTTGTGATCTGCCCACCTCGGCCTCCCAAAGTGCTGGGATTATGGGCGTGAGACACTGTGCCCGGCTGTTTTGCCTACTTTCTAACCTAACATTTCATTTTAAGGTTTCATCTTAACAGGCTAAGAAATAATTATAATTGTAGATTTTCCTCTTTCCTGGCCAGGCTTCAAATTCAAATATCAAAACAAACGTAATACCAAAGTTTAAATAAGAACCATCCCCGCTGGAAAAGCCACATGCGTTCTGTTCCTTGGCCTTGTGTTTTTTTTTAACATCTCTGTGAACATCTCTGCACTGTACACCCTGGAAAGGCCCCTGTGAAACACAGAAGGGGCCACAGCTCAGAGACCATTCCCAGGGCTCAGCTGCAAGCTCAGGACGGTGCACCATGGATGGATAAGAAGGATGACATCAGATCCTGAGTAACCCCCCTGCTCCCCACGCACACTCCCATCCCAGGATGGCAGAGAGGGAGCAACAAAAGGGAGGAGGCTCACTTGAAGCTGGGCTCTTTCCAGCCACAGCCTTGGAAGTACCATTTCAAATCTATGTCAAGCAGGGTGAAAGAGTCAGCTTTATTCTTGTGCGATAAAGCATTATCATCTCTTATTCACGTAGGGTTTACCTGGTAGTGTCACTTGGAGGACTAATATATTTGTTTGACAGTTCTTCTGACGAGTCTCCTAGCGCAGGATAAATGTGATAGCCTGAAATGATTTCTCACCAAGCAGTTGAGATCATTTTGTAAAAATAAATGTGGTTGGTCAGGCATGGTGGCTCACACCTGTAATCCCAGCACTTTGGGTGGTCAAGGCAGGTGGATCACTTGAGGTTGGGAGTTCCAGACCAGCCTGGCCAACATGGTGAAACCCCATCTCTACTAAAAATACAAAAATTCGCCAGTGCCTGGTAGCATGCACCTGTAGTCCCAGCTACTCGGGAGGCTGAGGCAGGAGAATCACTTAAAACTTGTCTCCTTGTATATAAAACTTAGACCTTGTCTCTTTGCATGTAAAATTATAGACATTGCCACAGTGTTGTGCACAGACTATGTACATAGTGGATCAAATAAAACAAGGCATTTGAAGGATGGCTTTGGAAATGATCCGTTTATATACCAGTGTCAGATATTATGTATTTTCAACAGAAAATTTGAGACCTGAGGGTTTTCACTTCCAAGTGGGAGCTCAAAATCAAACATGAGGCATTTCCAATTTTAGGGACTTTAGATACTTCTGGAAAAAAAATTCATGCAGTTGTAGTATCAGAAAGTTTCTGTGACAAAGAGCTATAACTTTCAAAGTTTGACACATGAAGGGACAGACAGTTGCCAACATTTATTAAGCACTTGCTGCGTACATGGTGTGAGTCATCATCTCCTACATCCTCCCAGTTCTGTGAGGTAGGGCTGTAGTGAACTCCATTCTACAGATGCGGGGACTGAGGTGCAGAGGGGTTAAGTTCCCAAGGTCACCCAGAGAGTAGGCAGAGCCAGCTGTGCGAGAAGGCAGTGTGAACTCAAAGCCTGCACTCTTTGCCTAAATTTCCTCTTAAGGAACTCCCTGCTGCGTGTGCACTTCCCCTGAGCATCCTCAACAGGGATGTCTGTCCCGAAATGTTGACTCTTGCATTTTGTGACACCACTTTAGGAAAATTAATCAGAATTGGCTAATGCAGATTCCTGCAAGTAGAGGTTTGAAGGCTTCTTGGCGTCTAGACTCCTGGCGTTGCCCAGGTCCACTTTATGTTCCATTCTGCAAGCTCCCCTTCTGCTTAGATAGGCTATTGATAGTTTCTGCTGTTCTCAACCAGAGAGTTCTGAAAAGATTCAAGGAGGAAGTTCTGACCTCTGGGGCTCTACTGGCCTCTGGAAGCAGCTAGGGACTCCGTCTGGAACAGGCAAGCTGTAATGTGTGAAGCCTGAAGCTCAGCTGAGGAATGGGAGAGAAGGAACACGAAGATACCACGAGGCTTCCTGCCTTAAGTGCACAGAGAACAGGCGACTTACAGGTTGCAAAAGGTGCATGGGCTTGCATCAGGCTGCCTAGGTTTAAATTTTGGCTCTCTCTTACCGACTGTTTAACTTTGAACAAGTTATCTAATGTCTCTGAATCATTTTCCTATTCTTGAAAGGGGTGTATATTCATGCCTCCTTTGTGGAGTCAATGGGAGGATCAAATGAGCTAACACTATATTGAATTACTCTTCAGAAACATATTTACCACATTTTATCATCTCTGGAATTGGAATGTGACTTACAATTGAGGGTATATCCTAGATTATGGGATGGAGGGGTTTTCTCTTAGTGGTGCATGAAATAAAAGCGTAAGTTATTGATGTCATTTTAGATTCAGTGATATAGTATGCCTGGAACATGGAACTGGCTTAAAATATCAGGAGTGATGGTTTCCATTTTTACTGCCACCTTGTAGCACACCAGAACTCAGTGATTGTGGGCTCAAAGTAGATTCCTCATGAGTTTGTGTCTGACCTGAAGGTGCATTTGAGAACTTGGACTCAATAAAGAACAAGGAGAGGTCACATTCTATTCTCGCTTCTTGGGGAAGGAGGTCAGCAGAAACGTACAAACAGAATCCCCTAGACTGAAAGAAATGATGAAACTCCGGTTGCAATAAATCACTCTGGACAGGTTCTCTGTGGTTTCAGGAAACTTTCGCAATAGTTGTTTCTTCTCTGCTCCACAATTTCCAACACAAAGCCACTGACCCTTCCACCCTCGCTTCCCAGGCTACCAGCAAGCCATCCAGACTGTGGGTAGCAACCAGGGACTCAGTGTTGAGTCACCGCTCCATGCCCAGGCTCTGCACGCCCTGTGATATGGCCTTTCCAAATGCCATCCTTCGTCTTTAGCTTGACTACAACACTGGGCATCTGAAGCTCTCTGGGTCATTTATTTTTTTTTTATTGTAATGACACTTTCTATCAGATGTTATTTACTCAGACCCACAAATGCAATATGTAGAGAGCAACAGTTCATCTGGGCATTTTCATCCATATTCACTCACGCTGAATAGTTGACCAGGGAAAGGATAAACAGCATGATGATTAAGCAAGCAAGTGATGGCTTCTACCCATGGTTTTACTCTTAAATGTGTGACCCTCCTCCCTAGGGGAGCTATCCATCCACTTCCAGTTTCAGTGATCTCATCTGTAAAACAAGAATGATAATAGCTAACTCTATTATGCACCAGGCACTCCTCCATGCAATTTACATACAGTAATTTATTTAATTCTCACTACCATCTTTGAGGTAGGCATCCTATTAACATCCCATTTTACAGATGAGAAAATAAAGGTGCTTTGAGAAGTTACATAACTTTCCTAATTACACAGCTAGACAATGGAAGTCTGTCTGTCTCAAGTCCATGCTCTTAGCTACACTTCATGTTGTAGCTCTAACCCGAGAGAAATCCCTCAGTCAATGGAAGGACTATGAGCAGATTAAACGAGATAACGAATACGGAGCACAAATCTCTGTGCTAAGTTTTATAAACATAGTAAAGGTTGGCTACTGTAGTGACAACTTCTCCTTACTAAGACCCTGTCATGTGCCCCACACTACGCTACGTCCTTTGACATACAAGCTCCCTTGTTCTCACAATAACTCTAGAAAGTAAGGATTATCACTATGCGTCTCCCTTTAAAGACAGGCAGGTAGGTTCAGAGAAATTTCTTCTTGACAGATCACTGTGTACCAGTCAGCATTGCAGGTGCTATGCGACAAGTGATTTGCCCCCAGGTACACAATAAATGAGTGGCCAGGTCTGCCTGACTCCAAAGCCCATTGTCTCTTTGTTGCATCTGTGATGCCAACAGCAGGTTCTATTTGATAAGGGTACACACATAGATCATTTCAAGGGAACCAGACGGGACCGGGATCCTGTTGTGGATCATGATGACTAAGAATAAGGAGTTGTGGTGAGAATACTTAACAGAAGATACACCCTCTTAACAAACTGTTGAGAGCATAATACAGTACTGTTAACTATAGGTCCTATATTGTGCAGCAGATCTGTAGAGCGTATTCATCCTGCATAATTGAAAATTTATACCAATTGAACAACTCCCCATTTCCCTTCCCTCCAGGCCCTGCTCATCACCGTTCTATTCTCTGCTTTTATAAATTTCACTATGTTAAATTCTGTATATGAATATTCTCACCACAAATTTAAAAAAAAAAGAGAGAGAAAAAGGACACAACGAAACTTTTGGAACTGATATGATGGATGGATGGATGATGTTGATTCTGGCAATGGGTTCACAGATGTGTGCATATGTCCAAACTCATCAAACTATATTCATTAAATATATGCAGGGTGTTTTGGTATATCAATTATGCCTCACTAAAGCTGTTAAAAATAAAATGGAATAGGCTGGGCACAGTGGTTCATGCCTGTAATCCCAGCACTTTGGGAGACCGAGGTAGGTGGATCAACTGAGGTCAGGAGTTTGCGACCAGCCTGGCCAACATGATGAAGCCCTGTCTCTACTAAAAATAATAATAATAATAATAATATTAGCTGGGCGTGGTAGCAGACGCCTGTAATCCCAGCTACTTGGTAGGCTGAGGCAGGAGAATTGCTTGAACCCGGGAGGCGGAGGCTGCAGTCAGCTGAGATCATGCCATTGCACTCCAGCCTGGGAGACAAGAGTGAAACTACATCTAAAAAAAAATACAAAAATGAAAAAATGAAGTAAAAATGAAAGAATAAGGAGCTGCTCCCAGTGCATAGTGAGCAACTTTAGAATTGCTTTAGAATTAATCCTAAAGTGCAAGAGAAAGAAGGAAGCTTGGTGATCACCTAGTCCAATCTTCCCTTTGCAGTAGAAGAGGCTGAGAACCCACCCATGAGATACACCCTATTGTTAGCAGAGCAAAAGCAAAATCCCACGACCTCCAACTCCCAGCCAAACCTTCCTTTTTCATACCTATCTAACTCAGAGAGTATAGAAAACTGAACCAAAGGGATACCATTCAAGTCTTTTAACGTGTAATTTCTTTTGGCATTATAAAAGTAGTGCATGTTTGCTATAGACAATTGGGAAAACACAGAAATGAAGAAGGTTGTGACAAAAAATAAAATGATCCTGTTTCCCACCACCCAGAGAGCTGTAGATAATTTGGCATTTCCCTGTGCATAGCATTTTGCTTATTTTGTTTTTCATTTTTATATACTTGCTAAAGTTCTGTGTATACAATTTGTTACCAGCTTTCCCACTTAAATTAGAAATGTTTTTCCATGTGATTACAGACTATTCATAAACAATGTTTCCTTTTCAATAGTGAAATGCAATAGTTCCCTGCCCTATTTCCACACATCGCTCCCAACCTAGTCATATGCTCTTGGGAATCACTTTTTAACCATTTTCATTTGAAATTCCCCTGTTACCTCCATATGGCTAAATAATATGTGACTTCCAGATTTTTCTAGTTCAGGAATTATCTGTTGATTTCCTGCTGTGATGGTTGGGAGCTGGGTTCATTTCTACTACCATCTCCAAACACATATTTTCTCCTGCCTCTTCTCCCAAGTTATGCCTTTATTTTTTAATTCTTTTCTTGATTACCACTACACTATAAATAACATATCTAAACCTTGATTTCCCTTTCTATTTATAAAACGGGGTTTTTTTTTTTAATTTAACGTTTTGTAAGGGCCTCATCTTATCCTCCCTAACACTTCTCAACTACTGTTGGCTATCATTTTTCTTTTAGTAGGTTTTGCTAATTTTTATATTCTCTCTTTAGTCCATAATTGAAACATTAGTGCTTTCTCTAGAAGTTGATCCTAAAACTTGAAAACTAGTAAAAAAAAAAAAATTTACATTATTGTGAAGAATGGAAATCTCTTAATGAGAGCATAATATTCTATATTACGATTATACCAGAATTTACCTAAACATGATAAATTTAGGTTGTGTTTTAAGAAGCTATAAAAAATTATTTGCTATTGTAAATTACATTTTGATAAATATATTTGATTTTCCTTGTCTGTATCTGCTTCTCTGGTGATGTCTTTGGAAGGGATGCCCAATAGTGGCCTGAAGGGTGCTTAATATATCATGGATTCTGAATCAATATTTGTCAAACTAATAAATGGTCTGTACAGTTTTAAGGCTCTTAGCATATTGTAAAACTGGTTTTCCGCAAGTGTTCAAGACAGTCGTCATTCAGTGTCTGTGAAATTCATGACTGAGAGGGGGGACAGGAGGAATCATTTATATTAGTTTCAACTGATTCTTTAAAAAGTGGGAAAAAGAGTGATGCCAGAAGGGTTACAGGAGCAGTTAACAAATTACTGTCCATGGGCCAAACCTGGCCCACTGCCTGTTTTTGTAAATAAAGTTTTATTGAAACAAGACCACATGCATTTGCTTATAAATTTTCCATGCCTGCTTTCGTGCTACAGCAGCACCCTTGGGGCATTGTGCAAACACCATAGGACCCATGAAGCCTAAAATATTTGCTATCTGACCCTTTACAGAAATATTAGTAGACTTCTGGGCTAAAAGACTTTGAAGAATAAGCCTAAAGTTGGTATACACTCGTTTTAAAAACCAAGTAAGTCAGTTAGATTGTCCTTTACCTCTGTTCCTGGACATCCTTCCTGAAAGACGCTGGGCATACACTTATCTCAGGAGAAAAATAATAAACTGTCGTATAATTTTAATATGTTACAGGCAGGGTTCTAAGTGCTTTATGTATTTTAATTCATTTAATTTTCACAGCAATCCTATAAAGTAGTTACTATTACTATCTATCTCATTTTTTACATATAAGGAAGTTGACTTGCACAAAATCACAACTCTGGTAAGTAGTAGAGGAAGGAATCCCACTTGGAAGTGGAAATTCAGGGTCTGTGTTCCTACCTGCCACATAACACTGCCTCCTAAGACAAATGAGAGAAGGAACCAACGAGAACAATCTCCACTTATTTGAAAGTGAAGTAAATACAGGTAGTCTGGAGTGGACATTGTATGTCTTCCCAGCTCACAATCACCCTCTGTAGTTGCTACCTTAATTCACAAAGGTAGTCTTCCAGCAGCTTTGTGTAATCAGCATGACTCGGCCCAAGCTACTTGAAACCCATCAAGGCTGGACCAATCAGAGTCTTTTCCCTCCCAGGAGTTAAAAGGAAGAGAAAAGGAGTCTCTACATGGGGCTGGGCTTGAGACGTGTATTTGTAAAAGCGATTTAGGGTTGGCAGCAAAAAATACTGAATTCTCATTTAAATTCATATTTCTAAAACAATGAAACATTTTTAGTGTAAATACATCCAGTTATTGCATGGATGAACACTAAAAATCTTTATTCTTTATTGGAAATTTAAATGTAATCAAGCAACAAGCACACATAAATGAGATACACAATATATAAAACATATATGTATCTATAAAGTTTTTGCTAAATCTGGTAGCCTTATGAATGTCTTTGTTTTGGAGAAATCTTGCATGAAGAGCAAGAAGAATCAGGCAGACACACAGAGAAGCAGAGATGAGAGAGAGAGTATCTTCTAGGCCCTGTGATCCCTTTCTACATTCTCACTCTTGGGTTTTACATGGACTCCTGCTTACAACTTGAAAGCACCCTTAGAAGATAGTCCTTCAGTAGAAAATGTGAATTTTAAAGCATAAAATCAGGCTGGGCACAGTGGCTCATGTCTGTAATACCAGCACTTTGGGAGGCCGAGGTGGGCAGATCATGAGGTCAAGAGATTGAGATCATCCTGGCCAACATGATAAAACCCCGTCTCTACTAAAATTACAAAAATTAGCTGGGCGTCGTGGCAGGTCCCTGCAGTCCCAGCTGCCTGGGAGGCTGAGGCAGGAGAATCGCTTGGACCCGGGAGGCGGAGGTTGCAGTGAGCCAAGATCGTGCCACTGCACTCCAGCCTGGTGACAGAGCAAGACTCTGTCTCAAAAACAACAACAACAACAACAACAACAACAAAACCCAGAAAACAAACAAACAAAGCATAAAATCAATGCCATTAATTATAATGCAGTGCAGAAGTTACACCAAACATTCACATTTCTAATTTTTTGCTAAAAGTCCTTCAAGATACAGGATTTCAGGAGACACATGATTCAACATGATGGCTTTTATTTCATCCTAACCTTATTGACTTAGAATGCCCCTATTAAATAATCACACCTCTAGGAATGATAATGTAAAAATCAAGATAGTAATTCTGTAGGTTGAGAGAGTGGGATAAGGCAGAGGAGGAACACACAAAGACCTTCAACTGAATTCATGGGGTTTATTTCTTAAACTATGTGATAAATATCTGGATGTTCAGTAAACTGTTCTTTAAACATTTTTTTATGTCCTAAATGTTTCATAGTAGAAAAAAAAAAAAAACAGCTTTTTAAAAGCCCACCTCCAGTCCTTGAATTCAGTTATAACTGTAATACGAGTTGAGTGGAAAAGCTTAAGAATTTGTTTTCTCTTGATTTGGCATGTAAAATACAGAATGAGCCGGGAGCGGTAGCTCATGCCTGTAATCCCAGCACTTTGGGAGGCCAACATGGTGAAACCCCATCTCTACCAAAAATATAAAAATTAGCTGGGCATGGTGGCGTGCATCTGTAATCCCAGCTACTTGGAGGGCTGAGGCAGGAGAATCTCTTGAACTCAGGAGGCAGAGATTGCAGTCAGCCGAGATCGTGCCATTGTACTCCAGCTTGGGCAACAAGAATGAGACTCTGTCTCGAAATAAATAAATAAATAAATAAATAAATAAATAGATAAATAAATAGATAAATAGATAAAATACAGAACTTCGATATTGTTTGGAGTTTTTTGTTTGTTTGTTTGTTGTTTTAGGTTTGGTCTAGTGTTCACAAGAGTGTGGTCATCACCTATTATCTAGAATCTTAGCTTTCTAAGCACTGAGAACAGCACCTCATAAATCATAAAAGAGTTAAAAATACATTACTCTGGCATGTTAACTAATTTTCTTAAACTTTTTTTTTTTTTTTTTTGAGACTGAGTCTCCCTCTGTCACCCAGGCTGGAGTACAGTGGCATGATCTCGGCTCACTGCAACCTCCGCCTCCTGGGTTCAAGTGATTCTCGTGCCTCAGCCTCCCAAGTAGCTGGGATTACAGGTGTGTATCTCCACATCCAGCTGATTTTTGTATTTTTAGTAGAGACAGGGTTTCACCATATTGGCCAGGCTGGTCTCAGACTTCTGACCTTGGGTGTTCTGCCTGCCTCAGCCTCCCAAAGTGGTGGGATTACAGGCGTGAGTCACCGCGCCCGGCCTCAACTTTCATTTTAAGTTCCAGGGTACATGTGCAGGATGTGCAGGCTTGCTACACAGGTAAACGTGTGCTGTGGTGGTTTGCTGCACAGATCAACTCATCACCTAGGTATTAAGCCCAGCATCCATTAGTTATTCTTCCTGATGCCCTCCCTATCCCCAACATTACCCCCAACACCCTCCCAGCACATTAACTATTTATTAAGTTAAAGGCACTTGAAAAAACAGCAGTTGCAAGAAGACCACATTGACCTTTATGCTGTTTCTTTAAAGCAGATGATAAAATTCCTGTGTTAAAGACACTCTTCCTATACTGGAAGGAAAGGCAACAGAGACCAAGAGAATACTGTATATACCTTGTCAGAGAGTCATTTAAATAATATTTATATTTTAAATCTTATCTAAATCTTTTAAAAGATAATAAATAATTATCTTTTAAGCCTCCCCACATAAAGTAGTTGTTTCTTCAAGAGTAACTATTCTTTGTCCAACCCAGTACATAAATAACTGATTCAAACTGTTTATTCAGGTCGCCATTTCTTTATGGAGGCTCCCGTGCCACATAAAACTTATTTTATGCTTTTACCCTGTTAACCTATCTTATGTCGATTTCATTATCAGACCCAGTTGGAACCCTAAGAGGATTGTGGTAGGATTTTTCTGTTCCTATGATATTAAATGTTCAATCTTTATTCAATCGATGGATGACAACCACATAAATTCACAGCTGTAAGTTATCTCTTGTGTTGAGCCTTCTTTCATCTCTGCACACACACCTTGTCCCCCATCACGAACATGGAGATGCTAAGAGTTATGGTGGGAGTGGGATAGAATTGGAGGGAGGAAATTTGAAGGCTACTGTCATTGGGATACTTAGGGTCTATTTGGTCCAGAATATTTGTCTGAGACCCATGCTCTTGGGGACATTCTATGGCCAACATTGTCTCCATTAATTTTCCTGCCTAAATAATCTACCTTGAATAATGCAACCTCAGGACCCTCGGTGCCATGGTTATGACAGATAGAGAAAGACCAGAGGCCACTACCATGGGTGCCAGTCACTTGTCCTACCATTCCACTTCAACTAACAATGCCCTTTGAAATTTATATGGTGCTTTTCATCCACATTGTCACTCATACACACCAGACAAGCTTCTTTCCAAGGAGATAAGCCTGGAACAAAGAATACTTTGATGAACATTAAAAAAAAAAAAGTGCCTACAATGATGTAGTGTTTGTTAGAAAGCCCCAGAACATTGTATTCTCTTTTCTTACTGTCCTATTATTCATGGGGTGCCTCAAAATAATTAGTTTCTGAGAGGATCACAGCATTCCAGATGTACTTTGAATGTCATAAAAGAGCAAGGGAAATAAGAGCATTAGATGTGGCATGAGGCAAGAACAGAAAACACGTTTTCCGTAGTCTGTGACATATGGCACTCAGAATATATGTGGTGAGACTTGTGAACACAAGTTCATTTTGGTAACAATGAAATCCAACACTAATTGTTGGAAGGACCACTAATCATCCTCACCTAATCATGGAAATGAACCCATCTAAATTTTCCTGAAAATCCCACTCATTGGGTAGATGAAAAAGATGGTCTTTTTTAAAGATAAAAAGTTTAAAAGTTACTTTCATAAAGGAGCAAAACCTACTTTTTGTTCATTTCCTCTCTATTAAACACATCTAAACAACTTATTGATTCTTATTATAAGGAGAAAGAATGGAAAAAATAATCATATCTGCATTGAATAAGGTTCATTACATTAGAGCTGTAATTCAAACAGGCTTTGGGAAGAACTTTTGTCTAATTAGTCATTATAATCAGGTATTTGTGGGAAGAAGTGTTAATTCCTGGAATAGACAACCAATTAATCATGTCTACAATCAGCATAATGGTTGGCATCAGCCCTGTGCTTTCTGAACTCCTACAGCAAATACAGAACAGGAAGCTACCCTGTGCTTTTACTAGAACAGAAAGCGTATCCCCTTTCACACAGTGAGGCCCCTGTGAAAGCTCATCCCTGGATGTCTGAATCCTTAAAACCCCAACCACAAGCCAGGGGGAAATAGCAGCAGAAAATACAGGGGAAGTACATGAAAGGCCACACCATTCTGGAATGCACGATATGAAAAATAAATGACATTTAAATAATGATTGCCATGCGCCAGGCAGTGGCTTAAGTCCTGTGCATATATTAGATGATTTAGTCCTTATAACAACTCTGGGATATGTAAGTCTATTATTCTCGTTTGATAGATACTGAAACTGTGCTTTGGAGCGGTTAAACGACTCATCTAAGTTTGTAGAGATGGACCTGGTATTCAAACTCAAGCCAGCCTGAAGTCTATGCAAAGCCTATGATATTTTTATTTCTCAATACCATACAACCATGTTTGTAATATTTTAAATGAAATAGAATAAAACTTCTGCGTGCAGTGTAAACATTTCATTCATAAATATTTATGGAGTATCTACTATGAGCTGGGCATCAGTCTAAGCACACACACACATATAATGTGTATATATACACACATACATACATGTGTATGGGTATGTGTGTTAAGATATGGCCACAAATTTTTTACATCTCTTAATTCTAAGGGATAGGATAAAGCAGAAGTGACAGTGTATGACTTAGGAGTCTAGGTTGTAAAATATCTTGCAGATTCCTGGTTACTCTCTTGCTCTTGGATTAATGTCTTTCTCTAAAAGATGTTAGCTCCCTGGAAGATGCAGCCTGATGGAGAGAAACTGAGACCTTCAGCCAACAGCCACATGAATCATCTTGGATGAGGATCCTCCAGCCCCGGTCAAGCCTTTGGTTGACTGCAGCCCTGACCAATATCTTGATGGCAACTTCAGAGAGACTCTGAGCAGTGAAGCCATTCTCAGAATGCTATCATTAAGTTTTGTTGCACAATGATAACTAATATTCTCTCTCTCTCTCTCTCATATCAAATAGTGATCAAAGAAAGCTAAAGAACAGCAGTATGGCACGTGACCGAGATCTGTTCCAAAGGCTTACTGCTCTTTGCAGTCTACTTCCTGTGATCTTTATCTTAGCTGATGGCACAACCACCACTTGTTTAACGGAACAACAACAAAAGAATCCAGTCATCCTTGACTCTTTCCTGTCTCCACCCCTCCCTCCCTGCAGATTGGTTGCCAAATTATGATAACCCCGTGTCCTGTATCTCAATTGGTCTTGCTTCCCATCTCTTGCCATTCCAGAGTATTCATTCATTCAAAAAATATATTATTTGCAGCATTTTCTTATGAACTCCTACTCCTACTTCAAAGCCCTGGAATCCTTCGTGAATGCTGAATCTCCTCTGCCACCTCTGTACCTTGCACACACTTCTAGACTCTCACTTTAAGTGATTATCTTTCCATCCTACTAACCCATACGTTTCTGGAGGGCAGGGACTGTGTCTTCCCATTCCTCTCAATCTCCCCTGTCTCTAGAAAGGGTCTAGCAAAGGCTATGTATGATTTGAAATATTACTGTACTGATTATCTATTTCTGTTTAACAAATTATCTTAAAATGTAATAACTCAAACCAAACTTATGTAATCACCTCTTTGGGCTAGCATAGGGACTTGCTTTAATAGTCCCTGCATTATCTCACATTTTCTGTGGGTCAGGGATCAAAGTGATCTAGTTGGGTTATTTGAGTCCGGGTCCCTCACAAGGCTGCGGTCTTCATCTCTAGGTTCAAATGGAGGACAATCCACTTCCAGGTTAATGCATGTGGCAGGTGGCAGGGCAGAACAGTTTCTGACTGGCTGGAATCACCAGTTTCTTACCACGTGGACTTCCCCCCTGGGCAGCTTACAACGGTGCAGCTGGACTCCACCAGAGCAAGCAAGGGAGAGTGAGAGAGACCGAGGAAGACAGGATAGAAACCAGAGTCTTTGTAGCCCATTCTCAGAAGACACATTATTCCATCAGTTTTGCTGCACTATATTTATTAAAAGCACATTCCTAGGCTAGCCCAAGGAAGTGATTACACAAGGGCCTGAATACTTGGAGTCAGAGATCACTGAAAAATTCAGCATCACTAATCCAAAGATCCAAAATTTGAAATGCTCCAAAATTTAAAACTTTCTGAGAGCTGACATCACAACACAAGTAGAACACTCCACACCTGACTTCGTGTGATGGATTGCAGTAAAAACTCAGGCACACAACATATTCAGCGTCCCCAGCAGGGAAGTGAAATTATCTTTAGGTTACCTGTACTAGGTGTATATGAAACAAATGAATTTTGTGTTCAAGCGTAGGTCCTATCCCCAAGATATCTCATTATGTATATGCAAATATTCTAAAATCCAAAACAATTCAAAATTGAAAACTCCTCTATTCCCAAGCAATTTTAGATAAGAGATACTCATCCTGAATTTTAGGAGCAGCCTAGCATAATTACCTTGACCTTGTCTCCAGAACAGCTCCAGCAATGCGTGTCCTTCACCTGCCTTGTCTAAGAGCCACCTTCAGTTCCTCGTGCTGTGTGCCCCTCATAGAAAATAAGAGCTGACTCCTCTGCCCTCTGGAAACCAATGAATGGCAGTCCTTCACTTAAGTTAGTCCATTCATTCACTTATTTTGTATTTCAGCTCTGGGTGTGTTGCTTAACCTCACTAAGGAATCAGTTTTCCATCTGTGAGATGAGGCTAATAATAGAACTCACCTCATAAGATTGTTGTGGGAATTAAAAACACACGTAAGCACTCTTAGACCTCAAAACAACACAAATTCACAATAAATGATAGCAATATTTTATCATTGCTGTCATTTTGTCCAAGGAGGCCAAGATGTCTAAAAGGCAGCTTCTGGCCAAGCACAGTGGCTCACACCTGTAATCTCAACACTTTGGGGGGCCAAGGCAGGCAGATTGCTTGAACCCAGGAGTTCAAGACCAGCCTAAGCAACATGGCAAAACCCTCTCTGCAAAAAATACAAAAATTAGCCGGGCATGGTGATGTGTGTCTGTAGTCACAGATACTTGGGAGGCTGAGGTGGGAGGTTCACCTGAGCCTGCGGAGATTGACGCCGCAGTGAGCCATGATCATGCTACTACACAGCAGCCTAGGTAACAGAGTGAGACCCTGTCTCAAAAATAAAATAAAAGGCAACTTCTGTGTAATGAAGGTGGTGTAAGACTTCATTCACACAAATGTGGCCTGGAACTAGAAATTGAAAAACCATGGAGGAGAGCAGCCCATTGGTGCACAAATGGGAAGCCCCAAGACAGAGGTTGGAGAAATGGACTGAGAATAAGATCCCAGAAGTAAATAAAAAAGCTGTAGTTTAGACAGAAACCAGGCTTGGAAATGGTACCTTTTGTACATTTCCTGCTTTTTTTTTTTTTTTTTTTTTTTAATTCCCAGTTGGTTTCCCTAAGCAATTAATATCGCCCTTTAAAAATCAAGGACAATTCAACTCTGCTAAGGGACACCAGGAACTCTGCTAAGGGACACCAGGAATATGATTCTTGCAGTCTGTGAAAAGATTAAGTCTGGGAAGAGGAAGGGAAATGCATTTATTGAGCGACAAGTGTTAAGCCACAGTGTGCGTTTGGGATTCTACCCAATCTTATCATTCTCACTCAGTCATATTGAGAGTAATTATTCCTATTCCTCTTTAAAAAAATTGGTAAAATTTTGGTAAAATGCACACAGCAAACTCAACCACTTTGAAGTGAACGATTCGGTGGCATTTAGAGCATTTACAGTGCTGTACAGCCACCACCTCTGTATAGTTCTAAAACATCTTCATCATCCCAAAAGGGAACCCTGCACCCTTTAAGCAGGTATTCTCCATTCTTCTCTCCCCTCCACACCATGGCAAAAACCATTCTTTGGTCTGTGTCTATAGGTTTACCTATTCTGGACGTTTTTCATAAATGGAATTGTACAATATGTGACCTTTTGTGTCTGAGTTCTTTCACTTAATATTTTCGTGTAGTGTTGTCAAGGTTCATCCACATTGGAACATATTCTGGTATTACAGTCCTTTTTATGGCTGAGCAATATATCAATAATATCTTATATTACACAATTTGTTTATCCATTTAATCATCCATTTAGCCCACTGATGTGGGCTGTTTCCTCCTTTTGCCCATGGTGAATACAACTGTTATGAACATACAGGCACATGTATTTTTTTCAGTATCTGTTTTCCATTCTTTGGGGTATATACTTACAAGTAGAGTTATTCCAAATTCTTTATGTTTGACTTTTTGAGGAGCTGCCTTGTATTCCCTTTTTACACATGGAGAAAATAACACAAATGCTTTAAATCTAGGCTTCTTGGGCAAAAAAAAAGTTTTTGCCATTTTCACTGGGTCATTGTATTAGTCTGTTTTCATGCTGCTATAAAGGAATACCCGAGACTGGGCGCTTTGTAAAGGAAAGTCGTTTGATTGACTCACAGTTCTGCATGGTTGGGGAGGCCTCAGGAAACTTATAATTATGGTGGAAGGGGAAGCAAACACGTCTTACACGGCAACAGATGAGAGAGAACGTGTAAAGGGGGAAGAGCTCCTTATAAAACAATTAGACTTCGTGAGAACTCACTCACGATCATGAGAACAGCATGAAGGAAACCACCCCCACGATCCAATGACCTCGCACCAGGTCCCTCCCTCGACACATGGGGATTATGGGATTACAATTCAGGATGAGATTTGGGTGGGGACAAAGAGCCAAACTATGTCAGTTGTACTCACATGAGGGAAGACTACCTGGAGATTATCTAGATGGAAGTGGGCCATGGCCATTCCTGGGGGATAGAACAGAGTGTGGCTCCAGGTGAGATGCCAAGAAAATGAAGCAGGAGTGGCACAGCTGGGATCTCCTTCTGGGGACCTCTGGGTTTCATTCATGGAGAGAGTCTGGATCCCATGGTCATATCATGCAGAGGGAGGTGGCTCAGTCCCGTTGCAACCAAGGGCCTGACGGCAAAGAACTAAGGCCAGAGGGGCTCCATTTATTCCTCCTGGGGCATCAGGCTGCTGGTATCACTTGCCTTTCAGAGTTAGTAAAGCGCAAGTCCTCGGGTTCAGTTTTAGAACTATTTATAGGGGAGGCTTTCGGGCTCTGTCCACCTTTTTAATATAGAACGCATGCAGTCACAGGCACATATACACAAGCTATGGGCTTTCTTTACTATCTAAAAATGAGGTTAATTTCCTGCCTGTGCATACAAGTTCTGTGGGGCACAAACAAGAGGTTGTATGAATAGTTTTCTGGCTTTCCAGGTTTCTATTTAACAACCATGACCGAACTGGACCGAGAAACAAGGATCTATGTCCTATAACGTGATGAGGGAAGAAATGACCAGTGCAGATCATACTACTGCATTGTCCAGAGCCTTCCGTCTCTGCCCCATGTCCTTTAAAATCAGTGTGTACCCCTCACTCTGGGCCCACCATTCTCTCTGCAATAGTAAAATTGCTACCCTTATCTCCATTATCTCAGTCCCCATCTTGCCCCAGGCATGTACCACAAACTATCTTTCTCCTCTTCACAATAACTCTGCGAGGTAGACAACATTAACCTCATGTGACACTGAGAAAAGTGAAGTTCAAAGAGAATAAGTTTGGCAGAATCAGGATTTGAGCCCAAATCTTGGCCTCATTCCAAAGCCCATGCTCCTTGCTTCTCTGTGCCTCCTCTCCTCCTGAGTTTATTCATTCACTCATTGCATTCACAGAATCGTTACGCCCACATACTTCATACTACCAATGCCTTAATAATTTTATTTAAGTCAACTCAGTTAGGAAATTAAATACCCTTTCAAACTCTTCTCAAGCAATATTATCTATAAAACCACAGGTGCTTAGTTATAATTTTCTGCTACTCATAAAAATTAACACAGAACTACTAGAAGTTTAAAAATCTTTACCTGGGCGTCACCAAATGTCTTTCTGTGCACCAGCAGCTGCACATGACTTATACTTTGGGTGACAGTACATTCGACCTCACTGTATTCCAAGTGTTGAGGCCAACAATAGCAGCATTATGTAGGGGCCTATTCGAAATGCAGAATCTCGTGCCCTATGCAAGACACAGTGAACCAGAAACTACATTTTTAACAAGTCTCCCCAAGTGGTTCTTCTGCACATTAAAGTTGTGAGAAGTGCAAACCATCACCATAGGATGTCTCAGTGTGAATCTAGTCTGCTTTCCAACCCTTTCTCCTCTGGGGGCATTTCTACCTGTCTGACCTTAGCAGACCCAACCTCAAAGTCATCCAGGCTCTGGTGAGACGGTTGACACCACAAATTCTCTAAGGCACTTCCACGAAGAACTCTGGGCAGACTCTTTGTACAGATTGCAGAGTTTTTAGGGAAGGGTGAATCAGCATTTTTGAAAGAAAGGAAAGACAAATTGGTGATAAAAGAGTAGAAAAGAGGAGGAGTCAGTCAGTGTTGACAAAGAAAGAAAAGAGTCACAGGAGAGTGAAAGAGAGAAGACAAAGAAAGAGTAACAGAAAGAAAGAAGAAGGAGGAGTTGGGAGAGGAAGAGAGAGGAGAGACAAAGAAAGGGGAGAGGAGAGGAGAGAAGAGGGGAGGGGAGAGGAGAGAAGAGGGGAGGGGAGAGGAGAGAAGAGGGGAGGGGAGGGGAGGAGAGGGAGGGGAGATTTTATCACAGAGCCAATAAGTGCTCCATTTTCTGCACTTGGCGGAACCCACATTTCTCTGAAACGAAATCTGGTCTCCTTGAAGGTTTCTCCCTGGCTCGGGGCCAGCAGGGGAGAGAGTGGACACAAGAGTCAGTGACACAGGCACATTTATTGATTCCAAATAGAATCCCCTGGGAGTACATCAGCATGATTCTCAGGATTCAATTGAATTGACTCGTTCTCGAAATTAAATTCTTTCATTGCAGCTCAGTTCTTCAATAATGGCCCAGTTCTGTCATAAAGGGGCTCCAATTCCCAATCAATAAATGACACTTTGAGTAATCTGACTCCACATTTTGCTCACGGGGCAGACCAGATCACAGAGGAGGTCGAGGGAAATGCAGGTAAATATGCACCTCTCTGATTTTTCTCCTGGAGGGCCCACCTGGATGAGCTAGTTTTGGGCTAGGAAGGAGGAGAAGCAGGGTTACATTGGCAGGGGAACTCCCAAAATGGATTCTCATTCTAGGGGAGCTGGCTTCTCTTTGCAGTTTGTTACATCATAGTATCCCACTCCGAAATGGAATCTGGGGGCGGATTGGGTCTGGGAAGTCAGTACATCTTGAAATACAGGCGTATTGGGGAGGGAAGAGGAAAGGGAAAGCGAGCGAGAGCCTGCTACTTCTAGGCTTTGTTCCTCCTGCCTCCATCACCTCGCATCCTTTCTTTTGCTTGGATCAAGGCGCAATTTTAGTCTGTTTTTCCTGGAGGAAGGAAACAGCTGGGCTACTCTGAAATAGGGGGTGTTGAATGGAAGTGGAAGTAAAGCATAAGCCTAAGGAAGGCAAGGTCCCTTTGGGCAACCGCTGTCCTACCTGGCATTTCACGTGCACTATCTCATTGAATCCTCACAGTCACCCTATAGAGTATGTACAACCAGCACCTGCCATTTGCAGATGAGAAAACTGAGGCACAGAGCAGTTAAAAGAGGTGCCCGTGCACAGGTAGCAGGGAGTGGCATGGCAAAGATTTGAGCAGAGGTCATCCCCATTTCTACAGGATGGTTAAGAGCTTGGACTTTAGAGCCAGTTGTCGGATTTTTGTTTGTTTATTTGTTTGTTTGTTTGTTTGACAGAGTCTCACTCTGTCGCCCAGGCTGAAGGGCAGTGGTGCAATCTCTGCTCACTGCAACCTCCGCCTCCCAGTTCAAGAGATTCTCCTGCCTCAGCCTCCCCAGCAGCTGGGATTACAGGCATACGCTACCACACCCGGCTAATTTTTGTATTTTTAGTAGAGACAGGGTTTCACCATGTTGCCCAGGCTGGTGTCAAACTCCTGACCTCAGGCGATCCGCCCGCCTCAGCCTACTAAAGTGCTGGGATTACAGGTGTGAGCCACCAGGATTTGACTGTGAGCTCTTCTGCTGCCTCAGCCTCCTAAAGTGCTGGGATTACAGGTGTGAGCCACCAGGATTTGACTGTGAACGCTTCTGCTGCCTGCCAGCTGTGTGACTTTAAGCAAATTACATAATGTCTCTGTGCTTCAGCATCAGAAATTGTAGGTACAGGCAACAGAAATTGTACCTACTTCATTGGATTATGAAGAGTGAATGAGCATCTAAATCCTGATGATCTGAAAGGTCATCCAGAGCAATGACTGCCTGTACAAGGGAAACGCTAACGAGTGTTTGGCAAATGAGGTTTTACACCCTTAGCCATAAAGTAATATTCAGTGTATTAAGAAGTGACTTTGGTCTCTGGAAACTGTGGCTAAGATAAGTGGAGAGGGATATCTCAGCTGGAATTTGCTGGATGAGCCGGAAGTCACTGGCTGCTGTTGGGAGCATCCTTCTGTAGGTCCCTTACAAGGCAGTCTTTGCCTTCTTCTTGCAGCTCTGAGGAGAGCCAAGGAGACTGCTCATTTAACCAAGTGTGTCTGGGAAAAGGCTTCCAGGCACCCCATGCAGGGAACTTCCCACTCTGCCCTTGAGCAGAACCCAGTGGTGTGCAGAAGGGAAACTGCACGTGCCCTTCTGACTAACCAAGCCCCTTGGTGGCTCTGAAAGCCATAATTAGGCCAGATCTCAGCATGGGGGCCAGGATGTGTGAGAGTGAGGTTTCAAGCCCTCCTTCCTCAGGGCCTAGTTAACTGAATAAACTCTTCCAAAGGGCCGCATTTCAGCATTTCATCAGATGAAGTATGGCTTTGACAGGGCAAACTCTGACCTGAAACGCCCAGACAATCATGGAGGCAACACTGCAGGGTGATGAAGAAGCTCAAGGCCTAGAGTCAGACAAAAGTGGGTTCAAATCCCAGCTCCAGCACTTACCAGCTTTGTGATCCTGAGGAAAGTACTTAAGCACTCTAAGCTCTGATTTCCTCCTCTACACAATGAGAATAATATTATTTATTGCCTACTTCTTAAGATTGTTGTGATGATTGAAATGAGATAATCCATATAACGCTTTTAGCACAATGTCTGGGTGATCATCTGTTAATTATGTGAGTTATCATCATGTTTATTATTGATAATAATATTGATATTGGTATTTAGTAGAATTATGAATAATTATTAGTAGGAAATTAGAGTTTCCAGGGGACTTTTCCCTATAGGAGTTTGATCATCAGTTCCTTCCAGCTTAGTAGGCTCCATAAAGTCCACATTCTCTCTGAACTTCTGAATCACCTGAAAATCAGAATTATGACCAGGAAGGCTGATGAGTTTCTATAATGAAGGGAGCATCTCTGTATTTGAACAAGAGCAGCAGGTGTCCATGGATTGAATTGGTCACCAGAATGTATTTCCCTGCATCCTGGCAGGTCCATGGAAGATAAGAGTTTCAGAAAGCACTTACAGCAGCTGAGCACAGTAGCTCAAGCCTGTAATCCCAGTACTTTGGGAGGCCGAGGCGGGTGGATTACCTGAGGTTGGGAGTTTGAGACCAGCCTGACCAACATGGAGAAACCCTGTCTCTACGAAAAATACAAAATTAGCCTGGCATGGTGGCGCATGACTCTAATCGCAGCTACTCGACAGGCTGAGGCAGAAGAATTGCTTGAACCTTGGAGGCAGAGGTTGCAGTGAGCCGAGATTTTGCCATTGCACTCCAGCCTGGGCAACAAGAGCAAAACTCCACCTCAAAAAAAGAAAGAAAAAAAAAAAAAAAAGAAAAGGAAAGAAAGCACTGATAACTATGTCCCTGGAGAAGGAATCACCTGAAGTTCAACTTCTTCTTTCTCTGACTGTCAAGAAGCTCAATGCCAACAATCAGACCATTCTTTTCACTATCCTTCACTAAGTCAAATCTTTTTCTGCCTACAGGACTTTGTATCCGCTGCTCCGTTCTTGCTGGGAATCCCCCTAAATATATGCATGCTGTCTTCTCACCTCACTCAGGTATCTTCCACTTTAGAGACACCACCTGCGACTGTCTCGACCCTAGACACTCTCTATCCCATCATCTGTTTCATATTTTTCCCAAAGACTAAAGGAAACCTCAACCACAGGCTTATGTCAACCTGGTCTCAAAGGCTCCATGATCTAAGTTTGTCTCAATTTCCTAAAAAATTATATGGCCAAATTATCAACAGCCTTAAAAATATCCATTCCCTTGGGTTCAACCATATGACCCATAGGAATACCCTAAGGTAATAATATGAAATACAAAAGAATGATGAACAAAATCATTCATCAAGGTAGCCTTTATAGGAGTAAAATGTTGAAAATAGCCTATTCCACAGGGGAATAGATTAAAATGCTATTGAACATCAGTGTGCTGAGACATTATGCAGGCATTTCAAGTTTCTAATACCATAGGGATGCCACTAGAGTAAAACATAAATCGGGATATTGATATTTGCTTACAGTATGATTCTGAATGGGTGCATGAGATAGCATTCATCAAACAGTTAAGGTTACCAATGATGGAAAGAAATATGAATGGTTATTCTCTTTGTTGTTTCTGTATTTTCTAAGACATTTTTAGAATGAGCGAGCGTTCTTTTTTTTTTTTTTTTTTTTGAGACGGAGTTTCCCTCTTGTCATCTAGGCTGAAGTGCAATGTCACGATCTCAGCTCACTGCAACCTCCACCTCCCAGGTTCAAGTGATTCTCCTGCCTCAGCCTCCCAAGTAGCTGGGATACAGGCACCCACCACCACACCCAGCTAATTTTTGTAGTTTTAGTAGAGATGGGGTTTTACGTGTTGGCCAGGCTGGTCTCAAACTCCTGATCTCAAGCAATCTGTTTGCCTCGGCTTCCCAAAGTGCAATGAACAAGTATAGTATCTATAATAAGGAAATAATATTGCAATGTTGTAATGTACACGAAGGGTTCTTTTTATTTTTTTCAAGCCCCATGTTATGCCTTGTTACTAGCAATGCAAATGTCAATCCACAGACAGAATGTGGCCCTTCCACACAGAACGTTTTCAGCCATATTCCCAGTATTCTTGGACACAGTGAGGAAGGGATCTGTTTTTCTCCCCCCCTGCATGCTGTTCAAAAAACAGCAGGCACGGCAAATAACAACCCTCTAGATAATACAAATGGGTAAATATTGCCAGGATTTGTTACATAAAGTGCTAAAAAAATATAACTTGAGGATGTAACCACTTATTTTCCCACCTTCAGAAATCCCAGCATCTGTTTCTGCCAAAAAAATGGAGGGTGGGGAATGTTGCAGAGAGAAAAAAAAAAAAAAAGCGGAAGTCTTTTCTTTCAAATTGACAGAAGAAGAGGTGGGGTTGATAGTGAAGGAAAATTATGCATTCAATTAAAAAAGAGATCTATCTGTTATCACTGCTGAAACCACAACAACAAGTAGGCTATAAGAGTGACAATTGAGATTAACGGAAGAACTGGGATTAAGAGACACTTTTCAGATTTGCAACAAAGGCATGGAAAAATCCATATACAGAGTCTGATACAGGCTCAAAAAAGGTGTACTTGTACCATGAGGACTTGCCTTGTGACTTTGGGCAATTCAAGGAAAAACTCTAAGAGAAATATATTTTTTTGAAGTCCTCTCTGAATCATTGCTCCTTCGTTTTTTCAAATTTTCTCTTTGGCACAATTCATGCATTGGTCCTCTAGAAAGGACCAACGCATTGTGTGATAAATGTTTTATCACTAGTTTTCACATCCTCTTGCCTCCTTACGGATTTTTCTTTCTCCAACCCTCAAATTTTCCACAACATTATTAAATCACAGCTGGTTGGCACCTGACACATCTCTTACGTGCCTAGCCCTCTGTGGGAAAGTGAACTCCCCGAGGTGAAAAGACCCCAGCTGGCCTTTCAAGCCTGATATGCAAACCAAGGCCCGTCTCCTTCCCGGGCCCCAGTTCTGATTTCCAATGCCCTCTGAAGGACTGGCCAATGTCAGGCAGTGCCTACCTGATACCCTGGGCCAATGCCAGGGCAGGAAAACTGGTCAGAGTTTTGTAAAGACACTGTCAAAATCTTGAGAATTGATTTTTGAAGCATTGGTTGTGTTCAGTACTTTTCCAGAAGGGTAGGAGGCCTGGAGCCACTGAGCAGCTTCTCTGAATTCAGCCTGATAAAATCCTCCTAAACAGACCGACTCTTTAGGTCAGATACTGGTCCTAAATAAGAGGTCCACAGTTAAATTCAGCCCAAATATATTTTCCTTTGTCTGCAAAATAATTTGTGTTTTATCTATTTTACTTATTTATTAAATGTAAAACTTGAATGATTCAATGCAAAAGTCTGAGTTTCTAATTTTAAAAATATTCGGAGATACAGTGTCACAGTTAAGAGCATGAACTCTGGAGCCAGATTCCCTGGTTTAGAATCTCAGCTCTGTGATTGAGGACAAGGTACCAACCTCTCTATTCCCCAGTTTTGTTATCTGTAAAATGATAATAATCATAATGACACCTACCCCAAAAGCATATTGTAAGGGAATGAATTAATATAAGTGGTAGTTTCAGAACAGTGCCTCCCATATGTAAATATTAGAACAGTTACCGCACTACCTTGGCTATTAACACTGGACCTGCATTCATCATAGTCATCCTCCTTCACTCTAGATAGGACACAACCTTTTAATTATATTTCCATTTAATTATGCTTCCCACTCAACTCAATTCACTCATTGTATTTGCTGCTTGAACTCTCTAAGTATTTGAGTTTGAGACCCCTGCTCTCCAATGAAGATACAGTATTTGCCAATGTGGGCCCTTTGTAAATCCACAAGGATAACAGTGCCTTGTGTAACACCTTGGAGATCCCACAGCTGCAAATCTCCTGGCACCAGGAAGTCTGTGCACATAATAAGTGGAACATTATTTATTTCCCCTGATTTTGCTATGTGACTTGATTTGGGCCATGGAATTAAGCAGAATTGATGATGCGTTGGTTCTGAGTTGAAGCCTTAAGAGGCTTCACATGTTTCTACCACAAGTCTTGCACTTTCTGCATCACTATTAAGAAGGAAAAGCCCAGGCTATATGCTGGTCCAGGAAGAAGAGGAATGATACACGAAGCAGGGCTTTTTCAGCTACAGTGGCCTAACTAAATTCAACATGCAGTCCCAGCTGATTTGCAGACATATTAACAAACCCAGCAGAGATGTGCTGGACCCAACCTAGGTCAGCCAATCCTCAGAGAACCCGTGGTCATGTGATATATAATAATAGATGTTATCTTAAGCCACTGAGTTTTGGAGTAGGTTGTTACATAGCAAACCGTAGGTGATAAACTGGCCAATGAAACCCCTTAGCATAGTCCAATGACCAAACAGGATATTGCAAATGTTTCTAGGATATGTGACAATGCCATTTGTGTTAGAAATGACCAGAAACTCTGCAAGAATTGTGTGGCTTGCTTGTGTAGCTTGCTTACTTATATAATGGTGTCAACAATTCAAGGGTTGGAGCGTTGGATAAGCCAGTGTCAGCTGGGTTTCCCAACCCTTCGTACAACCAAGAACAAAACTCCAACACACAGTAAGATAAAACCCAATGCCCCTCATGAATCTTCTCAGTTCCTATGGCTTATTCTCTCATAATTTTTGCCATTTCTACATCCTTAGACACACATACAACCACTAGAGTTTTTGTTTTGTTTTGCTTTAGGTGTTCATTCTGGCTGCGCAATGACAGAATGGAAGGGATGCAAATGAGAATTGAGGTAGAGCCATGGAAAAACATTATGAAGCTACTGGAGGTGTCCAGGTGGAATATAATGTTGGCTTCAACTTGGACTGTAAAAGGAAATAAGTGAGGAGATTTAATAACAAAAACATTGCCAATAATAACACTTACCAGGTGCTTGTTTTGTGTCAGGAACTGTACCACTGCATTATATATATTTAATAAACAATCTTGTGAAATAGGTTCTACTACTTCCTTCATTTTACAAGTTAGGCTGAGCAACTTGCCTAAGGTGGCCCAGCTTGCAAGTGGTAGATTCAAACCCAGGATGTCTACATTCTGAGTCTGGGCTCTCAACCACTGCACGATTCTGCCACTGCATTATTTAAGAGCTTTGCAGATGGTACGATAAACATGACTTAGTGGTTGATTAGCCATAGGGAGTAAAGAACATGGAGTTCAAAACAGTTAACAAACCAACGTGGTCTTCTCATTTTTTCAAGGGAAAAGTGAGAGACAGTGTGTGTGTGTGTGTGAGTGTGTGCTGTGGGTCAAATAAACAAATACATAGTTTCAAAACAATCACAGGACCTTTATCTGAAATAACTTGTTCCGAATTTGTCTACCACAGCTGGGTACTCATTTTAATCCTGGGTAATACGTGAAGGCTATTTAGAATCTGTTTGTCTCTGATTGTTCCAGTAAACACAGTAGCCAAGAGAGACAGCAGTTTGCAGAGGGGAAACCTGAGTATTGTTGGCTTCATCTTGTTCTTGAAAAAATATCCTCATTTGATGGAGAGAGGCACTTTTTCTCTTTATAATGGAGATCAATACTGGTTTTTCTGCTAAACCAAGCAAATATGTTTACTTTATTTCCAAAATATGACTTCTGGTATCAGGGAAGCAGTGTCCTCCTTCAACTGGATGTCTTAGAACTGTTGGTCCTTGACAAATTTTTTTTCAAAAAGTGTTTTAAAAGATTACTTTATAGACAACCTCTCAGGGTACAATATACAAGACAGCCTCAGAGTCCTTTATCCATTCCCTGCTCTTGTCTTATATTGAAGATGGACTTATTTTTTGTATTTCTTCCTCTCATCTGAGAGGCTGATTCTATTTGGTAGGAACCTGATGACCAGCTCTTGGATGAGGACTGGATCTTGGGGACTTTGGCTTGATTACATGATGGAGGCTACTAAGAAGAGAGAGAGGAATCAGTACACACTGAATATTTAAGAAATAATTAAAAGGATGAAAAACAGAAATACTTAGAAAATCTGCCACTAGATTTGGAATGAGCACACAGAGGTGAGGTAGGAACAAAGAGAGAAACCCAAGCCTTTCTTGATAATCTGGACAGGAATATCTAACTCCTCCGTTACAGGATTCCAACTGCATAATTTTAAAAAGACTATGTTAGGAGTGGCCTGATTTAAAAGCAGCAGTCAAGACAAACACACACATAGTTTGAATTGTAATCGACCCTTGTCAGTCACAGCAAAGACGCTCTTAGAAACAAGGGTCTTGGTCCATCTTTGTCTTTTCCTAGTTCAGCACCATGGACAGACCCAAGGGGGCCATGATGTCTCCACATTTGGTCTCTGCTTTTCCTTAAGATTACATTTTAAAGCAAAAGACATTGATCATGAGGAATCCTACTCAAGCTACAAAAAAAGAGGAAAAATATATAGACTCAGATATAAGTAGGTTAAGAAATCCAAAGAAAGGGAATGCAATCTTGACAGGAGGCTCTACGACCAAGAGATTAAAAGCCACTACTTTCTCCCTATCTCTTAGCAGTAGTCGTGTGTTGTGATCTTCATAAAGGCTCCTACACAATTCAGAGTCAAGGTTGCAGTTTGTCTATCACAAGTGTTAATGATATAAGAGTACGCATTTTTAAGCCTTATTTCTGACTCCATCTTATTGCTCTACTCTTCTATTTTTAAATTAGCTTTGCATCTATTTTGAATTTGGGCTTTTTCTTTTGATGTTACATATTCTCTGGTGTCATAAGACATCTTTTCTGGGAAGTAAGTAATTCAAATATCAAATTAAAACATGAACTAGAACATACATGCATGCATATATATGATCACATGCTTTACATACACATGCTCATTTCTCTCATAAGATTCCTCCCTTACACAAAAACAAAAACAAAATTGGGAGCACTTCATGGGAAACATGAAAAAGAGGCAATACATAAAGTGTGTGGGTAATGAAGTTAGTGGGTTATTTTGCTGTTTCTGTAGGGACTGTACATTTCAAGACTGCCAAATATGGAAGATGTGGTTTGCAAAGATTACTGCAAAAATTAGTTATATCTCATAAGACCCATAGCAATGTAACTTTGTCACTTGTCCTAGTAAGAGCTTAGGTTTGTTTCCCTTCACCTGGGGTTTGAGTTGTCTCAGTAACTTGCTTTGATCAATAAAAAAGGGTGGAAGTGATATTGTGCAAGTTTTGGAGTCTAAATTTCAAAGGGTCTTTTTTTTTTTTTTTTTGAGACGGAGTCTTGCTCTGTAGCCCGGGCTGCAGTGCAGTGGCCGGATCTCAGCTCACTGCAAGCTCCGCCTCCCGGGTTTACGCCATTCTCCTGCCTCAGCCTCCGGAGTAGCTGGGACCACAGGCGCCCGCCACCTCGCCCGGCTAGTTTTTTTTTTGTATTTTTAGTAGAGACGGGGTTTCACCATGTTAGCCAGGATGGTCTCGATCTCCTGACCTCGTGATCCGCCCGTCTAGGCCTCCCAAAGTGCTGGGATTACAGGCTTGAGCCACCGCGCCCGGCCTCAAAGGGTCTTGTGATGTCTGCCTTCACTCTCTTGAAATGCTCCTCTGAGACCACCACATAAGGAAACAGATCCATCCCAATGAAGAATGAAAAGTCACATAGAAATAAGCAAAGTACCCCATACAGCAGCCAGTCAGCTACAGTTCATATAGCAACTTGGTGCCAGAGGCTAGTCTAGAACTTGGGTCTCAGGTCCTTAAATAGTGTGTTCCGCACACTGCAACTCTCTTCTGCAGAACAGGACAGCTGCTGTGTGCTTAGAACTCTGTGATACAGTAGGAAAGAGACCCCAAGAAGTGCTAAATGATGGCGCTCTAGTCCTGGCCCAGTCAACAACTTGCTGTGTGTTTAAAAGTGAGTAAAATGAACTCTCTGATCCTCCATTCCTCCATCTGTGTGATGAGCAGGTTGGAAAAGCAAAGCCCCAAGGCCCCTTTAAGTTCTAAGAGTCTCTGATTGTGTGACTCTAACTCATGCCTTCCCAAGCTCTTTATCACAGTAGGAGCCCAAGGATTTTACCACCACAGCCTGAAAACCAGCGAGGGAGAAACAGGGGGTTGTGTTTCATTCTGTCATCTCCCCTTCTTGTAAAGGGTAACATTGTCACTCACAGCTTATCTTGCTGTGAACTTTCCTTAACGGTTTAGTTGGATTCAGGGCTCAGATTAATCATCCTGGATAACAGGCAACATGACAAACTCATCACTAATTAATTGGCAGCAAAACAAGATACGCTCCCTAGTGCAGAAGGTCTGTTTTGAAATCAGCTTCCAACCTCCTAGGCCTTAACGATGGTGTACCCTCTCATTCTCGGTGTGCTCATCTTGGCTAAAAGCATGGGTGAATGCCCACCATGGGGAAAAATAACAAGAAGATCCAATTCAGGAAAGTGTGACTCTGTTTGTGTCTTTATTCCCAAAACCAACATAGTACTTAAAGGAAAAGTTCTATTTTGGCTATCTTCCGTAAATGAAAATGTTTGCCCTTTCATAGTGTTACACAAAACTTCAATATTATTGCTACACGTACAATACCATAGAAATAAAGATTGGGTCATACTACAAATGGGCTCTAAATTTTTATATTCCATGGAATTTATTATCCAAGAGATTTACTCACACTCAACTATGCACATAGCATACCACCTATGTTCAATGCTGAATCTCCAGGGCATAGAACAGTAGATGTTTGTTGAATAAATGAATCTCTCTTATAAAACAACTACACTTAGTTTATCTATTTTTAACCCCATAGTAATTTCTCAAATTACAGCATTCTTTCTTTCATCTCCGCACCTAGTGATGTCAGTATTAGTCAGGATTATTCCATATTATTAGAAAGTATAAACACATTTCAAATTAGCTTAGGCAAAAGAGAATTTGGGGATCATGTGTCTGAAAAGAAAGTTAGAGTTGCTTACAGTGATCAAAGAAAAAGACATGAGAGTTTGGGGCTTGAAGATTCATTCTGTAACTCAATGCTCCCAGAAATCAATCAGCCGACAAACCAACTCTCCAATTTCTCTCTCTCTCTCTCTCTCTCTCTCTCTCTCTACCCCTAGCTCTTGTTCTCACTCTCACTCTCTCTCTCCCTACCCTTTTTCTCCTTCCTTCCTTCCTTCTTACCCTCCCTCATCACTTTCACTGCTAGTATATTGTCTGCTCCTCTTGGTTTTCTTTTGTTTGTTTATTTATCTTTTCTTTCTGCACAAGGACTTTTGTCCCACGACTGAAAGCAATTCCCTGGTTACTTCTTTCTAGAACCCTGATTCAAAGAACAAGGGATCAACTTTCCTATCAGCCCCTCCCTGCCACCCCCCAGCCCCTCGCCAAAACTGAATGCCAGACAGACCCAGATCGACTCAGTTAAGGTTACTTGCTCACCCCTAAGAAACTTGCAATGGCAAGGCAATGTCATCTGCCCACCTTTGTAGTCAGAGGGAAAACATGGGAATGTGATAGACAAGAGACAGGACAACACACCACCAGAAGAAAGAGGAGAGGAGGGTGGGCTAGGAAAGAGAAAGTGCTCTACTCTAATTACTTTATGGACATTCCAATGCCAATGCACACATTTCAGTCTTCCTCTTCCTTTACTCATCCGCAGCCTCTAACCCTATTTACCACTCACTCTCTCCTGAAGACAGGTTTTCATTGGCTTAGGTGATACCAACTGCTGCGGACAGAATTGTGCACCCACCCCCACCCCTATTCATATATTGAAGCCTTCACGCCCACGCTTTCACGTAACTATATTGGAGATGGGGTCTTTAAGGAAGTAATTAAGATTAAAGATTAAATGAATTCCCTAGTCCAACAGGATTGTGGACTTATAAGAAGAGAAAGAGATAACCGATTTTTTGTTGTTGTTGTTGTTAAGACAGAGTCTCGCTCTGTCACCAGGCTGGAGTGCAGTGGTGTGATCTCGGTTCACTGCAATCTCCGCCTCCCGGGTTCAAGTTATTCTGCTTCACCCTCCCAAGTAACTGGGATTACAGGCCCATGTCACCATACACAGCTACTTTTTGTATTTTTAGTAGAGACAGGGTTTCGTCATGTTGGCCAGGATGGTCTAGATCTCCTGACCTCATGATCCGCCCGCCTCAGCCTCCCAAAAAGCTGGAAATACCAGTGTGAGCCATTGTGCCGGCCGATAACAGATCTTGATCTCTTGCTCTCTCTCTCTCTCTCTCTCTCTGTCTCTCCCTCCCTCCCTCTCTCCCTTTTTCTCTCTCTCTCCCGATCCCTATATTCTTCTTCAGTCTCCCATGTGAAAACACAGTGTGAAGGCTGTCCTCTGTGAGCTGGGAAGAAGGCCTCCACCAGAACCTGACCATGCCGGCACTCTGATCTTGAACTGCCTCTTCCCAGCATTGTGAGAAAATTAATTCCTATTGTTTAAGCCACCCAGCTATGATATTTTGTTATGGCAGCCTATGCTGACCCACAGCCAACCTGGTCCCATTCTTCTCTTATCTCTCTGATATTTATCCCTGTATGCTCTTTTATAGGTTTTTTTTTTTTTTTTTTTTTTAACCGAGTCCCATATTTTCGATTGTCATTATCACCTTGGCCACCCAGATATAATCTTCAGCTCAGATTCCTGCATGAGCTACATAAGAACATAACCTGCTGCTATGGAATAGTTCCCTCAGAAGTCCAAAACTGAACTCATTATCACCTCCCAAAACTCCTCTTCCATCCACACTCTTCTCTGTGAATGGACCTGTATTCACCCATTAGCGAAGGGGCTCCAACAGAATGCATCCTTCTCCCTTACTCTTGGGTGAAAACACTCGCCAGATTCTATTTATTATACCTACTAAGTAGTTCTAGGAGGCCTCCATTTACCTTCATTTTTGCCGAGAACATCTTAGCAAAAGTGACTATCATTGCTCGGCAGAATTTCTACAACACTCACTTAGATGGTCCTTGCAATTCCAGTTCTGCTTTTTGTAATCCAGCCTGCACTCTTCCTCCAAAACCTGATGATCCTATTCTTCTGCACAAAACTCAGCACAAATAAAAGACCCTGCAGGGTCTGACTCCCACTATCCCTTCCAGCGATATTTCTTGTTCTCTCCCCCTCACACTCTTAATTTTGGCCATGTGGATCGACTTACAATTCTTTTGAATCATATTATGCTCACAAATGCATCTGAATGGTTCAACATCTATTCTCTCTAACTAAAAACTCATCGCCAGTGATCTTTACCTGATTAACTCTTTCTAGTCCTTCTGGTTTTTCAACTTAGTTGTTCTCCATCTGGGAGAATATTATCATTATCATGTTGGCCACTCAGATATAAACTTCAGCTCAGATTAGCACATAAGCTACATATGAGCATATCTTGCTGTCACGGAATAGTTGCCCTGGTGCCTCAAAGTCAGAAGTCCAAAATTGAACTCATTATCATCTCCCAAAACGCCTCTTCCATCCACACTCTTCTCCATCAATGAACCTGTATGCCTTCCCTTCCTTCGAAATTTAATTGGGTTCTTATGTGATAGTGTAGATCATGTTATTAATCTTATTATAGGGCCATGTTACACTGTTATAAATAATGTGCTTACATTTTCCTTCTTCTATTGGGACTTCCTTAATGGTAGGAGTAGTGTTTGGTGTCTGTTGTGAATACTTAATCAATATTTGTTTAATGAGTGAATCAAAGAGGTAATGAGTAAAAAAAAAAAAAACAAACCAAAAATACACAATCATATACCAACACTCCATTTGCATGGTGGCCATAATTCATCCAGCTTAGTTCTTAATAAAAAAAATAAGAATGAAAAACAAAGACAAAAACAAAAAAAACTCCCCGTAGCTTGACCACATTTACTGGGAGTCTGTGTGTAAGGCACTAAGAAGTATCATTTTTATGGCTTTACGTATCAGGTCAAGACGTTTATTTGGGCTTACGCTAACTTCATTTCCTTTTCTTGAAAATCTGTTCTATCTATCGATGTCTGCTGTCCTAGGATACTTTTGATCTGCAAATGAAGACTTCTTTTGTCAGTGATTATCCTCTAGTGATAAACACACACACATCAAAGCTCTCAGATGAATTTTGCGGATGACGTCTTTCTTCTTGTTACTTTTTTCCTTAATATAGGTTTCTTTTCTAATGACTGTGGAATAAACAAACTGGCTGTTATATTTTGCCCAGAGAAGTGGTTCACTCAGAGCTGTATGCCTGTTTCACTGGGGCTCTTGACTGTGATTTTATACTGGTACAAATAAATTTAATGACAAAGAAAACATTTGGCTGCAATGGTTACTGAAAAATAGGATATAAAATTGTAAGTGGAGACTTCCAGTTTAAAGCTGTGAACCCCAAATATCTGAGACAGATCTCAGTCAATTTAGAACATTATTTTGAGAAAGTTAAGGATGCGTGCCTGTGACAGCCTCAGGAGGTTCTGCCTATATGTGCTCAACATGGTCGGGGCATGGCTTGGTTAGCTTGGTTTTATATATTTTAGGGAGACAGGCCACATCAATCAATATACATAAGATGAATATTGCAAAAAAGGCAAGACAACTCAACAGGGGAGGGTGTTTCCAGCTCATAGGTAGATTAGAGACAAATGGTTGCATTGTTTTGAGTTTCTGATTAGCCTTTTCAAAGGAGGCAATCAGATATGCATTTGTCCCAGTGAGCTTTGAATAGAATACCCTAAGCAATTCCTCGCTTGACTTTTCCCTTTAGTTTAGTGATTTTGGGGTCCCAAAATTTATTTTCCTTTCACAAAGCACATGACTAAAATGGTAGAAGATAAATATACATACTTAAAAACAACCCCTGGCAGAGTTGGAAAGATAGGACAAGAACCACCAGTACCCTCTGATGGAAGAGAAAAGCAGCCTGAAGAGATTGGCAATGAAAACAGACGGGTTAAAGAGCAAGCAACTTGTGGGTTGTCAGCAGGATGAATAATTAAAAGATAAAGCAGTCAAGCCAGGTCTTGGCTTTATCTGACATTTGCACTTAGGATAATGTCTTATATACAGATTTCCAACCCAGAAACTCTAACAAAAAAGGTCCCCAAAGTGAGATCTATGGTTAGAGAAGTGGGGTATACCTTGGAGAGCTTACAGCTTCCAGGCAAGACAAGGAGATCACATTCAAAATGGAAAATCTTCCACCTGAAGAAAATCTCATTCAGCCTCACCTCCCTCCTTTTATTAAAAAAAGAAAAAACCAAACGAAAACAAACAAACAAAAAAACCTGAATTAAGGCATTTATAATCTAAATCTGCATTCATTGCCAAGAGAACATGAAATTTGCCTTGGGCAGAAGAATTACTCCCCAGCTGCCAACAACATTCAATTTAAATGTCATCAATTATTATGAATAGCAACCAATAAATACCACACATTTGAATGAATCTAACTGTATGAAAAAAAATTTCAAAGTACAATAAACAAATCATGTGTAAGGAAACAGTTAATACAATAAACAAGGAACTTACTGAGCCATCACATCAATAAGAAAGAGCAGGCTGTTAAGGAAATGAAACCAACTGAACTCTCAAACTCACAAACACAAAATTTTAAAGCCGTGATTGCCAAATTAGAAGCTAAAATTTAATAGACGGGTGGAACGCAAAAAAAAAAAAAAAAAAAAAAAAAAAAAAAAGGGCTATCACTGAATACTGAAAACCAGCCTGGGATATCGAGCTGAAGAATTCTTTCATAACTGGTGAAAAAAAAAGATCAAACATGGGGCGAGGGGAAAGTTAAGATAGGTAACAGATATATCTAGAAGATCCAACATCTGTATGGTAAATGTTCCAAAGAGAATAAAAGAGGCTGCGCACGGTGGCTCACACCTGTAATTCCAGCACTTTGGGAGGCCAAGGCAGGTGGATTACTTGAGCCCACGAGTTCAAGTCCAGTGTGGGCAACATAGTGAAACCTCGCCTCTACAAAAAATACAAAAATTTGCCCAGCGTGGTGGCATGTACCTGTAATCACAGCTACTTGGGAGCCTGAGGCACAAGAATAGCTTGAACCCGGAAAGTGGAGGCTGCAGTGAGCTGAGATTGAACTGCTGCATTCCAGCCTGGGTGACAGAGCAAGACTCTGTCTTACAGTAAATAAATAAATAAATAAATAAATAAATAATCAAATGCATAATAGAGAATTTTTTCTAAGCTAAAGAAAGACCTGACCAGGTAATCAGCAGGTAAATCGCATTTATTCAACACATTGTTGTTGATCACCTGTGTGTCAGGCACTATTTTAAATGCAATGATAAGAAATACAAGCATCATATCTAAATACATTCTAAAGATATTATCTGAATTCGAGATACTAAAAGAAAATGTTAATGCTTCTGCTTTTGTCCATGGAAGGGTAACTGGTACTAGACTAGTCTTCCCACTGTGAGTAACTCTAAAAGTAGACAAAATATCCAGCAAAGCCAACAGGTTGTTCAGACAGTGGAAAACAGGCAGCATGAGATTGTGATTCATGAAAGAAGGGAAACACCTAGGTAAGTCCTGTGATGATACAGCTCTGTACTTGGGGAAAATTTCTCCAGTGTGATGCACAGGAGTCTCAACAGAGCACAGCAGATCTGCTAAGTTGACAAGGCAGAGAGCAGAGTTTGAGATATATGCAATGAAGCAGCTTGCAATCTGTTTAATAAATGAATTCATGAGTAATGTTTAATGAAGACATCAAAAGGATGGAAGATGTGCAGAGAGGTTGCCCTAAAAGTCCATGCAAGGAGTCATTTGTAAGTGTATGGCTGAGGGCTAGCTTGTCTATTCTCAAAGTCAGATGTCCCAAGGTTTAGAAGACAACAGATGTTATGGGTTGAAAATGGAACTTAGACACTAGAGGTCAAGAGTGCTAGAGGAAAGAAAGTGCCAGGAGAGGTTGGAGCTCTGGTCCTAGAATGGAGAGATCTTGTTAACACATCACTAACATACCTGAAACCCAGCAAAGGCACAAGAATATCTTCATTTTAGAATAAAGACACATCCAGCCAGGCGTAGTGGCTCCTGCCTGAAATCCCAGCAATTTAGGAGGCCTAGGTGGGCAGATCACGAGGTGAGGAGATCGAGACCATCCTGGCTAACACAGTGAAACCCCGTCTCTACAAAAAATACAAAAAAAATTAGCTTGGGCGTGGTGGCGGGCACCTGTAGTCCCAGCTACTCAGGAGGCTGAGGCAGGAGAATGGCGTGAATCCAGGAGGCAGAACTTGCAGTGAGCTGAGATCGCACCACTGCACTCCAGTCTGGGTGACAGAGTGAGACTCCATCTCAAAAAAAAAAAAAAGGATAAAGACACATCCTAGATGATATGGATGGTTTGGCTGTGTCCCCACCCAAATCTCATCTTGAATTGCAGCTCCCATAATTCCCACGTGTTGTGGGAGGGATCTGGTGGGAGATAACTGAATCATGGGGGTGGTTTCCCCCATACTATTCTCGTGGTAGTGAATAAGTCTCACGAGATCTGATGGTTTTATAAGGAGAAACCCTTTTTGCTTGGCTCTCAGTCTCTCTTCCCTGCCACCATGTAGGATGTGACTTGCTTCTTCTTGCCTTCCACGATTGTGAGGCCTCCCCAGCCATTTGGAACAGTGAGTCAATAAAACCTCTTTCCTTTAGAATTATGCAGTCTTGGGTGTGTCTTTATTAGCAGCATGAGAACAGATTAATACACTAGAGTAAGACCTACCTTTGGCCTACCCCAACGAAGCCTAAAAGAAAACCCAAATAAGATCTGCGGGGGAGACAGAGTTAGGAGGTGGAAGTTAGCTGAGTTAGAAAAATTTGATAAATACATTTTAAATAAAATTTAAACAAGCAAAATGTAAAACCAGAGTTGCACAAAGTTCACGGTGATCAACAAGTAGTTGAACTGCCTTCTAAGACGAGAATTAACACTTTTCAGAAAACTAGAATTCAAAGTCTTTATATTATTCACCATGTCCAGTATTCAATTAAAACCCACTAGCCATACAAAGAAACAGGAAAATAAAAATCAAGAAAAATAAAGTCAGTAATATAAACCAATCCTGAGCTGATCCAAGCATGAGGCTAAGCAAAAATTTTCAAACAGTGATTATGAATATTTACAAATGATATTAAAAAGACTTAAAGGAAAATGTAATCTTAATGAGTGGATAGACAGGAAATCTCAGCAGTTAAATAGAAACTACAAGAAAAAATCAAATTAAAAGGCTAGAACTTAGAAGTACAGTAATGAAAAGTCCAATATCTGAAATTTAGAAACTCACTGGATGAGCAAAGGGAAAATTCAGTGACTTTAAAGACATATAATCAAAAGTTATGCAGCCTAAAGAACAAAATGAAAAAAGCTAAAAAAAATTCAACAGAGTCCTAGGATCCTGTGGGACAATATCAAATGATCCGACATACATGTAGTTGAAGTCTCCAAAACAGAAAAGAGTAATACTGAAGCAGAAAATATATACATTTTTAAGAAGTAATAGCTAAACGTTTCACAAAAATGTGATAAAGGTATAACAGTGAGTTATAGTTCAAGAAACTCAGTAAATATAAATATAACCACACTGAGGAACTATATAGTTAAACTGTAGAAAACAAAAGATAAAAATGTTTAAAGTAGAAAAATAAAAACACATAAAATTCAAGAGAACAAGTGTAAAAAATATTACTGACTTTTTGTCAGAAACAATGGAGGCCAGAAACAATAACAAAAAAATCTTGAATATGCTGAAGGAAAAAATAAAACTTGGCAATCTAAAAATCTATATACAGCAAAAATAGCCTTCAAAACTAAAGGTGAAACATAGGCATTTTTAGATAAATCTTACCTCGAAGAATACATTATCAGCATGCGTGCATTAAAAGAAATGTAGAAGGATATTCTTCAAGCCAAAGAGAAATAATATCAGACAGAAATTTGAATGCACTCAAAAGAATGATGAGCACTGTAAATGGCAAATAAGTAATTTAATATAAAATATAGTTTTTTCTCATAATTTTCTTAAATTATGAGAAAATTTAAGTTAACATTTCTTAACATTGACTGAATAAAAATAATAACATTGTAAAATGAAGTTTAAAACAAACATAGATGTAAAATTATAAAACAAGTTTATAAAGCATCATAAGGGTGCTGGGTAATGAAATTACACTGTTGGAAGGTTATCACATTTATGAAGTGTAAAACATAAAGGATAAAGCAGAAACTAACAAGGTGGGAGGTGACCCAGGTATGAAGGGAAAAAATGGAAAAAGAAAGCAAAAATTGTACATTAATTGGTGTGAAATATAAAAAAGTACAATATGATTCCATACAAACTCTAATTGGTTTATAAAGAAGATATATTGATAGACCTAGAACAATCACTGAAAATCTTAGAAAAAGTATGATTAAAAAATTAAGAGAAAATATAATAAATTGCTAAAAGACATTTAAACAACCCCAAGAAAGAAAGGAAAGAAAAGAAAAAAAAAAAAAGAAGAATGTGAACAAAAACTGACAATGGAAAACAAACAGAAAAATAGTTGACTTAAATACAATCAATTCAGTAATTCCATTAAAAGGAATATACCTTAGGAATATACCTAACCAAAGAGTTGAAAAACCTCTACAAGGAAAACTACAGAACACTGCTGAAAGAAATCATAGATGACACAAACAAAGGGAAAAACATCCCGTGCTCACGAATGGGTAGAATCGGTATCTTGAAAATGACCATACCGCCAAATGCAACCTACAAATTCAATACAATCCTCATCAAAATACCACCATCATTCTTTACAAAACTAGAAAAAACAATTGCAAAATTCATATACAAGCAAAAAAGAGCCTGCATAGCCAAAGCAAGATTAAACAAAAAGAACAAATTTGGAGGCATCGCACTACCTGATTTCAAACTATACCATAAGGCCACAGTCACCAAAACAGCATGGTACTGGTATAGAAATAGGCACATAGACCAGTGGAACAGAATAGAGAACCTAGAAATAAACCCAAATACTTACAGCCAATTGCTCTTCAACAAAGCAAATAGAATCATAAAGTGGGGAAAGGACACGCTTTTCAACAAATGGTGCTGGGATAATTGGCTAGCCACATGTAGGAGAATAAAACTGTATCCTCATCTCTCATCTTTTTTTTTTTTTTTTTTTTTTTGAGACGGAGTCTCGCTCTGTCGCCCAGGCTGGAGTGCAGTGGCCGGATCTCAGCTCACTGCAAGCTCCGCCTCCCGGGTTTACGCCATTCTCCTGCCTCAGCCTCCCGAGTAGCTGGGACTACAGGCGCCCGCCACCTCGCCTGGCTAGTTTTTTGTATTTTTTAGTAGAGACGGGGTTTCACTGTGTTAGCCAGGATGGTCTCGATCTCCTGACCTCGTGATCCACCCGTCTCGGCCTCCCAAAGTGCTGGGATTACAGGCTTGAGCCACCGCGCCCGGCTCATCTCTCATCTTATACAAAAAACAACTCAAGATGGATTAAGGACTTAAACCTAATACCTGAAACTATAAAAATTCTAGAAGATAACATTGGAAAAACCCTTCTAGACATTGGCTTAGGCAAGGATTTTATGACCAAGAACCCAAAAGCAAATGTAATAAAAACAAAGATAAATAGCTGGGACCTAATTAAAATAAAGAGCTTTTGCATGGCAAAAGAAACAGTCAGTAGAGTAAACAGACAACCCACAGAGTGTGAGAAAATCTTCTCTATCTATGCATCTGACAAAGAACTAATATCCAGTATCTACAACTAACTCAGTAAGATAAAATCAAACAATCCCATCAAAAAGTGGGCTAAGGATATGAATAGACAGTTCTCAAAAGAAGATATACAAATGGCCAACAAACATATGAAAAAATGTTCAAAATCACTAGTGACCAGGGAAATGCACATCGAAACCACAATGCAATACCACCTTACTCCTGCAAGAATGGCCATCATTAAAAAATTAAAAAAACAAACAAACAGTAGATGTTGGTGTGGATGTGGTGAACACTACTACATTGCTGGTGGGAATGTAAACTAGTACGGGCAGTACAGAAAACAATGTGGAGATTTCTTAAAGAACTGAAAGTAGAACTGCCATTTGATCCAGCAATCCCACTACTGGGAAAAGAAGTCATTATTCGAAAGGAATAGAAGGAAAAGAGGAAAAGAAGTCATTATTCGAAAAAGATACTTGCACACGCATGTTTATAGTGGCACAATTCACAATAGCAAAATCATGGAACTAGCCCGAATACCCATCAATCAACAAGTGGATAATGAAACTGTGGTATATATATATGCTGGAATACTATGCAGCAATAAGAAGGAATGAACAGCATTTGCAGTGACCTGGATGACATTAGAGACTATTATACTAAGTGAAGTAACAGGAATGGAAAACCAAACATCATATATTCTCAGTGATATGTGGGAGTTAAGCTATAAGGACGCAAAGACATAAGGATGATACAATGGACTTGGGGACTTAGGGGGAAGAGGTGGAGGGGCAAGGGCTAAAAGACTACAAATATGGTCCAGTGTATACTGCTTGGGTGATGGGTGCACCAAAATCTCACAAATCACCACTAAAGAACTCACTCATGTAACCAAATACCACCTGTGCCCTAATAAATTATGGAAAAAAAAATTAATTAATTAATTAAAAAAATAAAAATTTCAACAGAATAGATGAAGACCTAGTTAGAACTAATCAAGAAAAAAGAGGGAGAATACAAATTAACAGAATCAGAAAGGAAAGAGTGGTTATTTTCACAGATTCTAGAGACATTAAAAGGATAATAAAGATATATTAGTAAAGAAATTAAATTTTCTATTAAAAATTTTTTCACAAACAAGATGAAAAGCCAAGGTGATTTTATTGGTGATTTCTATAAGACACTCATATAAGAAATCATACTAACGGTGAGCTCTTTCAGAAAATAAAGAGGGATATACCTCCCAAGTTTTATGAGGCCAGGATAATGCCACTACTTTAACTAGACAAAGACATTCTGAAATCAAAATTACACATCAAATGTACTCATGAACATACATGCAGATATTCTTAAAAATATTACTAAATCAAACTCATATATGACAATATATTATAGTCACAAAAATAAAGAAAATTGTAAAATATTGATAAGAAAGGAGAAAAATGTTTCCGTGGAAGTAAATCAGAACTATATTGACCTTAGACTTAATTGCTGAAACAACAAAGCAAAGTCTGAAGTTCTAATAGAATATGGTGTTGAACTTTTATTCCTATATCCAGGCAAAATTGTCTATGCAGTGCAATCTCAATTACATTAAAATATGTATACAAAAAATCTAAAAAGAAAAACACCCAATATTACTATAAATAACCTCATTATATAACAGAAACAACATAGAGTGAACACCTAACTCATCACAGTTACCACACTTGATCCTCAGTGTAGCCCTATGAGGTGGGGATTATTTTTCTTTATTATCCAGTCTCATGTAGCTAGTAGAGGGTAGAGTTGCACTCAGATGTCTTCTGACTAGAAGGATGTTTGACCGCATGCCTTGTCATCAGTGACGAATTTAGACTTGATAGTGAGTGACAGATCTACTGGATCGACCATGGCCCCAACTCACAGTGGACCCAATGATTAGCGCTCTGAGCCGCACTTCCAATGAATCTTGCTCAACAAAAGGACAACTGATTGAATTCTCAGCACTGGCTGAGGTCTTTCTGCTATAGGGAATTAGTGAGTCCTCCCCAAAACATGTTTGATTTCACTGGATTTCCTCCAAAGGATGGCTATCATTGCTAAGTGACTTTTCCAGCTTTGAGGCAACATGAATGACTTTTTCGAGCACTCTGATTCCACCCAGAGTTGGCACGTCATGGAATTTGGGCCACTTGACATAATCAGGAGCTTTCTCCTCCCTCCTTCTTTCAGGGTCAGCCAGGAGTAATTTGGATCCCTTCTGTCTGCTCACATTATCTCTACCACGGGGAATTAACAACCACTTCACTGCACAGCTGCTAGAGGCTGGAATAATTAATTAAAACTTAAAATTAAACCATTTACAAGCCTTTGCATCTGAAACTATAGGAGTGGGTAACCTCTTCAAGGCTTTTCAACTGATTAGCAATGGAAAGAAAAAAAATTTTTTTTCAAGAGTTGTATTAGCAATATAAAGTGCATTTCCTAAGTATATATATATAAGGAATCACACCATAAAAGCTGACGCTAAAGCAAAACAATCTTGTGTGTAGCAACTGGAAATTTACCCAGAGCATCAAAAAGGATTCATGGAAGGAGACTGAGAGCCAGGACACCAAATTAAAAACATTGATGAATAAAGACAACTCAAGATGATGGCCTATCCATCTTCCCCTTTTATCTGGAGCGGTGCAATAAATGATGGGCAGAAACACATATTTTTATGCTTTGATCTTATAAGCCTTCAAGTAAGAGGTAAGCAAGCCAACAGCATGTGTTATGGATACTTGTCTAGACAAATATCTTACTTTTGACTAAGTGAGAAAACTGAAGAGGTTAAGTGACTTTTTTTCAAGGTCACACAGTGAATGATTCATTTCTAGAAATAACTACTTTGGAAGAGCCCAGATTCTCTTTCAACAGTGGTATTTTCAGTTCCTACTGACTCACTGATGGCCCTGGGAGACTGTCCTATTGGAAAGTGCCTTCCAATTCCAGACACATGGGAAACCATGGACTTTGATAATTCATGAAAATCTTAGAGATTCTTAAGTTTCTGGGGTTTGGGAGAGAAAATGAACATTCACTGAACTCCTACCCTTGTCTGTTCCTGTGGCCTCTTTGTAAAAAATACTCTTGTTGAATTTTCATAATTTTCCTGTGCAATAGGCATTCCCATTTAACAGACAAAGAGTGATTCTAGGGAGTTGTATTAGTCTGTTCTCACGCTGCTGATAAAGACATACTAAGTACTGGCAATTTACAAAAGAAAGAGAGGTTGAATGGACTTACAGTTCCATGTGACTGGGGAGGCCTCACAATCATGATGGAAGGCAAGGAGGAGCAAGTGACATCTTACATGGATGGCAGCAGGCAGAGAGAGTTTGTGCTGGAATATTCCCTCTTCTAAAACCATCAGATCCCATGAGACTTACTCACTATCAGGAGAACAGCACAGGAAAGACCTGCCCCCATGATTCCATTACCTCCCACTAGGTCCCTCCCACAACACGTGAAAATTCAAAATGAGATTTGGGTGGGAACACAGCCAAACCATATCAGGGGTTAAGCAACTTGTCCACAGTCACAGATCTGAGATTTTGAAATGTCTCTATTAAGATATATCATTGAGATGTCTTACCAGGAGGGTAGAATCTCTTTTTCTACATTGGCATGAGGGGAATGCACAGTCAAAAACTGGGTCCTTAATATTAATAATAACTTCAGTAAACTTTGTCCCATGTGGAGGTTCACAGCTGATGTCAGGTGACACCAGTGGAATGGGGTGAAACGTACCAATTCTGATGAATCAACTGGAGGCTTGGGCACATCACTGCCACTGCTCCAATTCCATGGCTTTGCAAGTTCAGGAAATGAGAGAGAAAGCAATAACCCCAGTTGTTCTGAGAGTTTAACATTACAAATAAAAACAGCGAGAGAGAAAAAATATCAGTGAGTCAATCAGTAAAGTCTAAAGGTTGCAAAGAATAAAAAAATTCCATTCAATTTATGTACAGTTCTGAGGGTAAACAATGGGACGTGGTAGATCGTAAAGAAGAAGAGAGAAAGATAACAGGTTTTTCCCGAGGCAGAGGAAAAGGGGATTAATAACTGTTGTACATCTTCCAACTGCCGAGGCAGTCTACCAGTATGCATATATTTCACTCAATCCTCACATGACTGGTATCAGCTGTTCTGTAAATTTAGTGTATAAATGTGGTGATATTTATTTTATTTTTCCAAGTAATCTTTTTAGTCCTTCACCTACAAGATTGGCCCAAACTCTGATAACCCTTTCTTAGGTCTCTTCATCAATTTTACTCAAAAGAACTGACATTCTAGACTGAGTGCAGTGGCTCACGCTTGTAATATCAGCACTTTCTGAGGCTGAGGTGGGAGGATGGCTTGAGTCCAGGAGTCCAAGACCAGCCTAGGTAACACAGCGGGACCTTATCTCTATTAAAAAACAAAAAGTTTTTAAATAGGAAAAAGAACTGAGGTTTTATGCAGTCTACCTGTGGCAGAGGGGTGGGAGGGTCATTGTAGGGTTATTGTAGAACTTCCACACTCAAACAAGAAAGGCAATGGCTTTGAAACTTTCGGTGACCACTACTGTTTCTTCCTACTTTATTGCTTTTATGAACAAATTTATTAAGTTCTATTTTACATATTATGAAAAACGCCCATTTCAATTGTATGCTTCCATAATTCTTGGTAACATTACCAAATGATGCAACCACTGTCATAAATCAGTTTTAGAACATTTTCTCTCTCTCTCTCTCTCTTTTTTTTTTTTTTTTTTTTTGAGATGGAGTTTCTCTCTTATCGCCCAGGCTGTGGCACAATCATGGCTCATTGCAATCTTGGCCTCCTGGGTTTAAGTGACTCTGCTGCCTCAGCTTCCCAAGTAGCTGGGATTACAGGCACCTGCCACCATGCCTGGCTAATTTTTGTATTTTTAGTAGAACGGTTTCACCATGTTGGTCAGGCTGGTTTTGAACCCTGACTTCAGGTTATCCACCTGCCTCAGCCTCCCAGAGTGCTGGAAGTACAGGCGTGAGCCACCACATCCGGCCTAGAACATTTCCACACACACACACACACACACACCCCATAAGATCCCTCATTCTCATTTTGAGTTAATCACTATGCCCACCTCCAGCTCCAGGCAACCACTAAACTTTCTGTTTCTACCTTTCCCAGACATTTCATATCCCTACAATCATGCAATTAGGTGGTCTCTCTGTTTTTCTTGCTTTTCTTTTCTTTTTCACTTTACATAATGTATTTGAGGTTCGTTCATGATGTCATGTGTGTCAGTAGTTTCTTTTTATTGTTGAAGAGTATCCCATGGTAGGGTTATAGAACGCTTTGTCAACCCCTTTACCACCGTCCGTGCCGACTTACACATGGATATTTGTAACAGCACTGTCCATAATAACCTCAAGCTGAAAACAACCTGAGTGCTTTTTTAAATTGGTCTACATCTGTGGTTCTCAAGCCTGGCTACACTTGATGATGTTGATTTAATGGGCTTGGGGATGGAGCTCAGGACACTTACTTGTTTCCAAAGCTTTCCAGGTGATTCTACAAACCAGGGAACTGTTCTACAGAGTCCAACATATAATGTTTGTTGCTTCTGTCTACACTGATGTTACAGTTCCTGGATCACCAGCGTGGGTCTTGGATTCCATTGCTTTTGCACTGAACTTGGTCAAGGTTGCCCAAATGTGAGCTCCACGTTATAGCATTTGATTTGGGCATCAGACTTGGCATATATCCCTGCTACCCACTGAACCCCAAAGTCTTCCCCATATCCCTTCTCAGGGTCTGAGGTCAGTGGTCAGTATGCTCACTCTCCTAAACTCTCAGAACCCAAGGAAATGGTACCATTTGATCTACTTCCAAAGTCAGGCTCTAAACTTAACTCCCTCTCTGGGAGATGCTACCTTCCATGGCTCAAAACTTAGTTATTCTTAAAGGGAAAATCATCATGTGATACCTGGATGCTAACCACTATACTTCTAATCAGAGTCTACTTTTATGACTCCAAGGTGATCTACCCCTCCCCATTTCCTGTTTATTGTACGTATATCTTGATTAATAAGACAGAAAAGACATATTTAGTGACAGCTGTGTTACAACCTGCACAATCATTTCCTCATGTAAGTGTATAATTATCCTTATTTTCAGACACTGATCTTCAGCTAGGTTAATTGGACAAGGTCATACAACCAATAATTGTAGATCCAGAGTTGCCACCAAAGTCTTCTTGTCTGCAAAGGTGGTATACTTTCGACTACAATTTGCTGGCTTCTCTCCACTTCAGTTCTCTGCAGAGCAAGGATTTCCACATTTCCTTTAAAATGCAATTTAATTGTAAATACATTCTTGCAAAGCTCATTCTGTCTCCCTCATTTTCTCTTTTCCTTCCTCACTCTCCTAAGAGCAAGTCATTAGGAAGGTACATTCTGTTGCTAAGTCTGCTTTGCCTTGTACAAAAGATCTCCTTAAAAAATTCCAGTGGCGGTGCCCAGGAGAGTTACAATGGTTGTCCTTAACCGCCTCTCGCCCCCAACTCCGGCCCTTGTTGGGTCTGTAGAATTCTACAGGCTTTGAGCAACGTATCAGCCCAATGCTTCAAAGTCCTACTGCTTGTCTCAGCCAGGTTGCAGCCTGCTGACCCTCATCACCAGGGGAAATGTAAATAAAGACAAACTGCAGTTTCCATCAAATAAACAGTTGGATTCTGTTGGAGTCCGGTGAGTAAGGCAGGGCATTGCTCCATGTAAGCCCTTATCAGAGCCCAGCAAACATTTCCTCCCAATGCGGTTGGTTTTAAATGTTCTGTGGCAGGTAGAGTAATTATAATTGGGTCAGGCTCTCTGGGTCTCATTCTAATGCCCGTGAACAAAAACTCCCTTTTGGCAAATGTCAGCCTTGCTAGTGGGGGACTTTCAAGAGGCCAAGTTTCACCAAATCTGTGGTGACTGCAAGAGCATGGATTTTGCTCCAGACCTTGGATCAAATCCCAGATCCCCTATTTATAAAATAGGTGGCTCTGGGCAAGTTGTATCACCTCTCTGAGGCACAGATTCCCACCTACCTCTACAGCCTTACTGTAGCCATTGCCTCCTTTATTCTTTCTCTTTATCCATACCACCTCTAGTGTATCACCCCAGGACCTTAGCATTTACTGTCTCCTCTGCCTAGAACACTCTCAGAACGATATAGCTGAAAGGCGCTGTTTTTATTTACCTCCTTTATTTGTTAGATGAGAAAACCTAGGTACAGGGAAGGGAATTGGCTTTTCCAAGCTCACCACTGAATCAACAGCAAAAGAGTTTGCTTGGCAGAAGCTCACTGTTAAGAGACCATAGAGGGGAAGATAGATGGCAGTGGAAGCATAGAAAGCCCCATCTTGGAAGTGTTTTCTGTTTATGATCACCAGAAGGCTGAGTATCCCTGGAAATATGGAGGAGGATTTAGTCCTGTATGTCCCCTATAGGGGAAGTATTGCTTTGCTCATTTTACATATGCAGAAAGTAAGGCTCAGAGAGGTTGAGTAGCATTTCCAATGTACACAGCTGGTGACGGACTGAACCGGGGTTTAATCCAGGGCTCTCTGCCTTCAGAGCCATGCTATATAGTCTAAAAGGATGCATATGTGCTGCAAAAGCCCTACAATGTTTTGCTTTCAAACATTGACAAGCTTATTCCCCTCTCAAAGATCAGATAAAGTTTACCACCTCCTGAAACCCTTCCTTGACTCCTCTTCCTGAACAGACCCTCCCCTCTGTCTTCTGCACATGTTACTTCATATGTAGCACAGGCAAGCTCTCTTGACTACATATTATTGTTATTTTTTTTTTTTTTACCTGGATGTCTCCACCATTTGATCATTGCTTGTTGAGGACTGAGACCCTGAATTAACTGCCACATCTGTTTACCACATATGATAAAGCTGTACATATCACTGGTAATAGGTAAGCGGGTATAACTGGTATCATGTGTCCAACTGGACACATAATATGTACTCAGCAAATACTTGCTAAATGTGTCACAAAGCTAGTGGTGATTTTCTCCAAGAATTGCTTTTTATTCTGGATGCGTGTTGATTTTTTAAATGAAAGGATCTCCAGGATTAATATGAAGACATTTTAGCTCATTAGGAAAGAAAAATCACAAGAAATTGTGCCCACTACACTAAAAAAGGAAAATATGCTCGCATTGAGGAGGAGAACAAGACCATTAACATTACAGAGAGAGGCTTCTTCATTCTTCCCCCTACAAGGGGAACATTATGTGCTGCTAAGTCTTGCACAACATGAATTTCTCAAACAGACATTATTTTTGTTTGTTTCTTTCGGAGACCGAGTTTTGCTTTTGTTACCCAGGATGTAATGCAATGACGCGATCTCGGCTCACTGCAACCTCCGCCTCCCAGGTTCAAGCAATTCTCCTGCCTCAACCTCCCAAGTAGCTGGGATTACAGGCATGTGCCATCACACCCAGCTAATTTTTATATTTGTTATAAAGACAGGGTTTCACCATGTTGGTCAGGCTGGTGTCAAACTCCTGACCTCCAGTAATCTGCTCGCCTCAGCCTCCTAAAGTGCTGGGATTACAGGCAAGAGCCAGAGACAATTTTTTTATTCAACATAAGGCATGGTTTATTCACCTCAGCATCCCAAACATCTCCCCAGCCCCTACTTTAACCCCCAGTGTCTATCACAAAAACATTGATTTGATCCCAATAGAATTGACAGTTTCAGGAGAGGAGCTGATGGGTGGGGTAGTAAGGGATGTGAGGTCCTAGAAGTGCTCCCATGAATTTGTGTAGCAGTTACATCCAGCTGCATCTCTCCTGGCCTTAAGCCGTTTGAGCCCCTTTCTCCTGTTAATGCTTTCCTGGAGGAATCCTTTGGCCATAAGTATCCGATTAGTCACAGAAATGTCTATTCCAATAGAATAGTGCCAGGTGCTGAGCCAAAAAACCCTGAGAAACAAGAAAAGAGTCCCCCTCCCAGGCAATGTACAAACACCTAGCCAAATTCTCACAACCTCCCTGCAGGATCCTATTAGTTCAATTTTACAGAAATGTAAGCAATATTCCCTGGGACACAGAGAAGATGGCGCAGAGAATAGATTCAGGTTGGGCTGACCCACACTAATGGCTTATAATAATCCAGCAACTGGATTGCATGATTTATGTAACCATTCACCTCATATTAAACATTTAGATTACTTCCTCCTTTTCACCATTATGAATAACACCACCATAGAGTTTTTAATACAAAACACTTTGGCTGCATTTATGACTGCTGTCTTGGAGGTAGACTTGTTGAATTAAGAAGCACGGATCTTTTTAAGGCTGTTGATATACATTGCCAAGTTGCTTTCCAAAAGGGCTGTACAAACTCACACTATCTCCAGCAGTGCATGACAGTATCAATTTCACCACACCCCCATCAGTTTGGGTAGTCTCATTTTTTGAAAATGTTACACATTTGCCGGCCGAAAATAGTATTGCCATTTTAATTTGCATTTCTTTGATTACTAGTAAGGTTGAACATGTTCCCATATGCTTTTAAAGCCATTTTGATTCCTCCCTGTGATTTTTATTTTCCTATCTAATTTAGCTTTCAGGATCTTAGTGACTTTTGTAATAATTTTATAGGCTCTTTATGTTAAAAGTAGCAAGTCTTGGTTTGTCATCTTAGAATATGGTCCCATTTTGCTTCTTTTTAAACATTTTTGAAGTTAAAGACATTTTAAAAAAATACAGTCAACTACATCCATCTTTTATTTTGTGATTTTTATCCACCCAAAGTCCTCTCTTTTTCAGCCACTTGGTAAATCTTCAATTTTATTTTGTCCTGGTGATAATTTTTATTTACAATGTTAAGTCTTTGGCTTTATCTAGAAGGCATAGGTTTTCTTTTTTCAGTGTTGAATCTGATGCAAGAATCAACCTGAATTTTTGCCAAATTTGTCCCAGCAGTGGGTACTAAATAATCCCTGCCTTCCCCACCGCTTGTTGTCATCGTATATGAAGGTCTTATTCCTGAGAGCGACTGTTTTCATCCTTCCCTTCTTGATGTGCAAGGGCCTCTGCAGATGTCCTTTTTTCTCTCTGTTCCACCCACCACTACCTACTCAGTTTCTCCTCCAGCAGGGTCCCCAGAGCTCTCCTTGGACTTCCAGCCAGAGTTTTCCATCTTAAAAGTTGTGTGTTATTTTTTTCTTCATTTACAATGCCAGCCTATATTCTGGAGGGCCTGAGCCGGCCTGAGCCTCCCTGAGCAATTCCGACTGGGAAACACAACAGCCAGTGCCTGTGGGAAGGCTGCTTGCGTGCTTGAACCAACGTTGCCCTTTTCAAAGCTAGCTCCCTCTAGCATGGACAAGCCTCATGGTGGGAACAAACAGCCTGCAGCGATTCCAGAAAAGCACTCCAGGCTCTGAGAGGCACAGAGCCTTCGTCTTAGTCCTAGACTGGGGAAAGCATTTATTCCCATATAAGAAAGCTAAATTCTTATCTTCCCAAAGAGGGAACTCAATAAATAATATCTAGGAAAGGGTAATCAAGAAATAATAATGTATGCATATTTAGAAATACAGCATAAAGCTAACTTTCTGGAAGAAACAGCTAACCATTAAAATCCCTTGCCTTTGGGAATGTGCCCAAGAGAAGAGATGCGGGGACACTGGCAAAGGAGCCTTCTGCTTTTCTTTATAAAGCTGATTTATGCTTTTAACTATGTGCAAGCAATTGCTTTGATATTTAAAAACATATTTTAAGAATCATCCTCCGAACATGAAAATGCAAAAACAAGATACACATCCACTTTATATCTGTTGTCTGATGAGCAAAATTCACTCTTCGTTTTCTAATCTTATACCTTAATAACAGAAATTTTCACTGTCCAATCCTGCAGATAAAGATGAATTTGAGTTTAGGAAATTGATTTCAGTGTTTTAAATTGATACCCAGAACACTTGGGATGTTGGCACATTATTCTTTTAAAAACAAAATCCTCCAGAAATGCTTGCTTTTTTTTTTTTTTTTGAGTTATCTTTGCCTCTTTTCCTTGTAAGAGATGGTTTCTGTCTCCCATAGAAAACTCTCCACTTTTAGAAAGAAGGAACAGTGTCTCATTGGTTTCATTATCCTCAGCATATATCACATGGTTTGATGACTGTATGCACTGCACTCGATGAATATTTGTTGAATGAGAGGAGAGGAGAGAAAAGGAGAGAAGGGAATGGAAGGAGAGGGGAGGGGAGAGGAGGGGAGGGGAACGTAAGGGAGGGGAGGGAAGGGAAGGGAAGAGAAGGGAAGAGAGAGGAAAAGAAGGGGAGGGAAGAGGAGGGGAAGGGAAGGAAGGAAAGGGAAATGAAGGAAAGAGAAGGCAAGAGAGAGAAAGAGAAGGGAAGGGAAGACGAGGGGAGGGGAGAGGAGAGAAGAGGAGGGGAGAGGAAAGGAAGGAAGGAAGGGAAGGGAAGAAGGGGAGGGAAAGGCAGGGGAAGGGGATGGAAGGGAATGGAAGAGGAGGGTGGAGGGGAGGGAAGGAACGAAGAAGAAAGGAAAGGGGAATGGAAGGGAAGGGAAAGGAAGGGGAAGAAAGGGAAGGGAGGGGAAGGAAGAGAAGGGAATGGAAGTAGAGGGAAAGAGAGGGGAGGGAGTGTGAAGAGGAGGGGAGGGAAGGGAAGGAAGGGAAGAGGAAGAAAGGGAAGGGGAAGGGAAGGGGAGGGGGACAGGAAGGGAGGGTAGGGGAAGGGAGGAGAGGGGAAAAGAAGGGAGGGATGGGGAGGGGAAGGGGATGGAAGGGAGGGATGGGGAGGAGAGGGGAGCAGAGGGACAGGAAGAGGAGAGGAGGGAAGGGAAGAGGAGGGAAAGAGGAGGGGAAAAAGAGGGGAAGGGAAGAGAAGATGAGAAAGTGAGGAGCGAGGGAGGGGAGGAGAGAGGCTAGGGGAAAGGGAGGAGACTGGAAAGGGAGAAGAAGAGAAAGGAGAAGGAATTATTACTTTCTTGATCTCATTGATTTCTCTCTTTGGGAAGACAAAGATTTAGTTCTCTTATATTGGGGTGAATTCTTTCCCCAAGATGAGGGTTCTGTGCTCAGTGCTATTTTGTTTTTTCATTCTATTTTTATTATTACTCCTAAACCAGAGCTCACTATTAACTTAAACCTAAGATATTAGAAAGAAAATCTTCTAAAAATCAACTCAAGACTAGACGCAAGAGACACATTCTGTTTAGAATAATGTAGAATAGGAGAACTGTTAGCATGAAGTTAACCTTTGGAGCATAAAATGTTTAACTGTACACCGGATGCTTCATCCTGAGGTCAGACAACCAAAAGAAACTCTGCCCCTGGTTTCCTCCACTCTCAAGATTTAAAACAGGCCAGCACAGTGGCTCAAGCCTGTAATCCCAGCACTTTGGGAAGCCGAGGTGGGAGGATCACTTGAGGTCAGGAGTTTGAGACCAGCCTGGCCAACATGGTGAAACGGTGTCTCTACTAAAAATACAAAGATTAGCTAGGCGTGATGGTGTGCACCTGTAATCCCAGCTACTTGGGAGGCTGAGGCACAAAAAACACTTTAAATCGGGAGGTGGAGGTTGCAGAGAGCCAAGATCATGCCACTGAACTCCAACCTGGGCAACAGAGCAAGACTCAGTCTCAGGAAAAAAAAAAAAAAAAAAAAAAAAAAAAATATATATATATATATATATATATATTTAAAACAATTTCTCCCTCCCCAACTCCCCTACTGAGTTGTAGAAGCAGACACAAGTGATGACAGCCACCCATAAAGCAAGACATACTATGGTGGGGAAGGGGGTATGAAAGCCCAGAGTTGCTTAAGTAGTCATATCAGTGTTTATATAACCTTGCAGATAAAATTCCACTTTAATAAATAAAGGAAAGACCTGACTCTCCTTTTTGAAAAAGAAACAGGTATATAAGGGAAATTTTTTTTCTATTTTACGTATTTGGTTGCCTCACAAGATTTTAAAAGACATTTTATTTTGAATTATTTATAGAATCACAAGAAGTTTCTAAAATAGTACAGACAGGTCTCATGTACCTATCAGTCAGCTTCTCCCAAAGGTGGTATCTTACATAACTATAGTACACAACAAAACCCAGGAAATTGGTATTGGCAGACTCCCACACAAGACTTTATATACAGTCATGTAGGAATTATATGTCTCTGACTGTATTAGTCTGTTCTTGCATTGGTATAAAGAAATGCCAGAGACTGGATAATTTATAAGAATATAAGTTTAATTGACTCACAGTTCTGCAGGCTGTACAGGAAGCATAGTGTTGGTCATCTTTTCAGCTTATGGGGAGGCCTCAAGAAGCTTACAATCACAGCAGAAGGCAAAGACGGACCAAGGATGTCTTACATGGCTGGAGCAAGAGGAATTTAGGGAGAGGTGCTATATACTTTTAAATCACCAGATCTTGTGAGAACTCACTCACCGTCACAAGAACAGCACCGAGGGCATGGTGCTAAACCATTCATGAGAACTCAACCCATGATCCAGTCTCCTCCCACCAGGCCCCACCTCCAACATGGGATTACAACTGAACATGAGATTTGGGTGGGGACACAGACCCAAACCGTATCAATGACAATAGAGTTATTGGGAGGTATCTACAAATCCCATGACCATGGACTCATCCAGTTAAAGGTCCTTGCCAAATCCCCTCCCCAGGGGAAACAGATGAGAAATGTCCATGAGAAAGGTAGTATAGTTGGGATGGTCTGAGTGAGGTGGAGTAAAGGCTCTGGAAATGGGGTTTAAGACATGAGATAAATTATAAATCCACAGGAATGATTAGTTATGTTGCAAAAAAAATTAAGGCAAGTAAACGGAGGCTTCTTATTGTCTAGATTGAGATGGGGAATGAAAAAGAGATCTCCATGTCTATGTATGAAGTGGGAATGCAAGACATAGGTGCCCTGGGGAGAGTGATTTAGAAGGAAGAGAGTAGATAGTTAAGGTCTCCCTGTAACTTAAAGCTGAATGAGCAAAAATTAGCTTTATATCTCTCAACTGGGTAAGCATAGTGAATGTAGCTCACCCCAAAAATCATACTTCATGCTGGGGTTTTCCATTACATAGGGGAGTAGCTAACATCTGTTTTCTTCCCTCCCTCCTTTCCTCCCTCCTTCCCTCCCTCCCTCCCTCCCTTCCTTCCTTCCTTCCTTCCTTCCTTCCTTCCTTCCTTCCTTCCTGCCTGCCTGCCTGCCTGCCTGCCTGCCTGCCTTCCTTCCTTCCTTCCTTCCTTCCTTCCTTCCTTTCTTCCACAACAACAATTTTTTTTGAGAACCTACTCACTGGGCCAGAATATGGAACTTCTCTATTGATCCCTTTATGGGCCAAGTTGAAAACGTAAATAAAGTAGAGTTCCTATCTTAAAGGATCTTCCAGCTTAGTGGGCAAAGCAGCAGGTCAACAAGTGTGATACAATCTGATAAGCCTTCTCATATAGACAGAGTGCAGTGAAAGCTAAAAGGCTACTAGTGTGACTGAGGAAGGAAGGAACTGAGAAATGAGACTAGAAGCTTATCAGAGAACTTTGGATGCCAGGATCTAGAATTTAGAGTGTTAAGGATGTTGCATGAAAGCCAAGACATCCTAGCTGCATTGTGCAGGTGCTCAGCTGCCTCTCGTCAGTTTCTGGCTGGTATCAATCCCATTCTTTTCAGAAACTGAGCATATCAGGACTGGTTTTTAATGTTTTATTTTTTTTTCACTGGAGGATTGACAACCTGTTGTTTTGCCAAATTGTTTGGGGGCATTTGAGGATAGTGGAGATGTTGGTTTCCTCTCAGTCTGAACCTCAAAGAGAACTACTAGCTCTTATCTCAATTTTCCAAGTCTGACTGATTTAATTAATGTCTACATTATCTATCTACTACTTTTGAAGCTGTTGTCATATTGTTGATATGAAGGCTGCACAGTGACACACCTGCAGGCTACACCTGCCAGCAGAATCTTGCCTACTGACATCCTCAGCCACAGAACTTAAGGCAAGAGATGTTTTGACTCCTGAGGATACTCATATCCAATTCTGGCTACAGATGGGTTTGAGTCTCATTAACTCCTATCTCAGTTTCCTTTGTCACAGTCTTCTTGGGTTCATGAAACCATGGTCACCAGCCCATATCCATTTCAGGTCGCATTATGATGAGGGTACATTATGATGATGTACCCTCAACACATGGCATTTGGTAGACAAGTGCCACCGTTAATCTACCAGCTTCTTCCTACCTGAAGTTATAAAATTTTGAAGACAATGGGTCTGGATTATAAGAAAGGGTAAAGTGAATGTAATTGCACTGCAAGGATTTGGATGCCCAAAATTTTATCCCCAGTCAACTTCAGAATAAATCCTGGTGTTCCATGAGCTTGGAAAGAGCTGGTTGGGGTGCTGTGGAATAAGGAAGAACCTAAGTTTGAATTGGACCCTGATACTTATCGGCTGAGTGGCCTTGGTCAAGACACTTAATGTCAGTGTCTGGCACAAAATGTGAGTGCTGTCAACATCATCATCGTCATCATCAAAATCATGATAACCATCATCACCATCACCACCACCACAACCACCACCACCATCAGGATCATTATCATTACCATCTATAAACCTACAGATCTTGACTGGACTAGATTCTTCTCCTATCGACTCCTAAAATACCCTAAATTCCCAATTACAGATTATGTCATATTTTACAACTAGATTTCTCATGGGCATAGGCAAGATGGTCTTGTTTACCATTTGATATGGTTTATGTCCCCACACAAATCTCAACTTGAATTGCATCTCCCAGAATTCCCAAGTGTTGTGAGAGGGACCCAGGGGTAGGTAATTGAATCATGGGAGCGAGTCCTTCCCGTGCTATTCTTGTGAGAGTGAGTAAGTTTCACAAGATCTGATGGGTTTATCAGTGTCTTCTTTGCTTCTTCATTTTTTCTCTTGCTGCTGCCATGTAAGAAGTGCCTTTCACCTCCTGCCGTGATTCTGAGGTTTCCCCAGCCATATGGAACCGTAAGTTCAATTAAAGCTTTTTTTGTTTCCAGCTTCAGGTATGTCCTTGTCAGCAGCATGAAAATGAAGTAATACAGTAAACTGGTACCAGTAAAGGGGGGCACTGCTGAAAAGATACCCAAAAATGTGGAAGCGACTTTGGAACTGAGTTACAGTTAGAAGTTGGAACCGTTTGGAGAGCTCAGAAGAAGACAGGAAAATGTGGAGAGTTTGGAACTTCCTAGAGACTCATTGAATGGCTTTGCCCATTCAATGGCCAATTTCTCCCATTTGGAATGGCTGTAATTTACCCAATACCTGTACCCCCATTGTATCTACGAAGTAACTAATTTGCTTTCGACTTTACAGGCTCATAGGCAGAAGGGACTTGCCTTGTCTCAGATGACTTTGGACTGTGGACTTTTGGGTTAATGCTGAAATGAGTTAAGACTTTGGGGAACTGTTGGGAAGGCATGATTGGTTTTGAAATGTGAAGACAAGAGATTGGGAGGGTCCAGGGGTGGAATGATATGGTTTGGCTGTGTCCCCACCCAAATTTTGACTTGAATTGTATCTCCCAGAATTCCCATGTATTGTGGGAGGGATCCAGCGGGAGGTAATTGAATCATGGGGGCCCGTCTTTCCCATGCTATTCTCGTGATAGTGAATAAGTCTCATGAGATCTGATGGGGTTATCAGGGATTTCTGCTTTTGCTTCTTCCTCATTTTTTTCTCTTATCACCACCATGTAAGAAGTGCCTGTCACCTCCCACCATGATTCTGAGGCCCCCCCAGCCATGTGGAACTGTAAATCAAACTAAGACCCTTTTTGTTCCCAGTTTCAGGTACGTCTTTGTCAGCAGCATGAAAAGTAACTAATACACCATTGTATCCATATTTCCTAGGAATGTGCTGGGGACCTTGTAATTATTCAACATATTGTGAAACGAATTAATGAATAACTAAAAGAGAAGAGAAACAACTCTTACTGTTCACCTGTTATATGCCATATGCTTCACAAACTTATTTCTAGTCTTCAAAGAAACCTTGAAGTCTTTCCACTTTCATTCTTATTTTTTTGGCTGGAGTAATGAAGACCCTGAAAAGTGAAGTTAAATAATACACAGTTAACCAGTGGCCAAACATAGATCTGTCTAAGAATTTTTTATACCGGTATGACTCCCTAATGAACCAGAAAATTTATTTATTCAGAATCTGCTTTACTCTGACTATTCTAGGTAATCAAACTTTTACTGTGTCCAAGTGGAGTTGTAGGAGAGGGAAACTAAGATTAGAGAGTGGATAGCAGATGGCTGAATGGTGTCAAGAACACTAAATTACACGGCCTTGGGGCTGCTAAGGTTTTCTAGTTAAATTTCAGCCACTTGAAATTAAGAAAATGCACAATTTTTGTCCATTTGCAAAATTATCCATCCACACAGGGCATGCTGAGAAGTCTGGTCATGATGTTTTTATTTGCAGAAGGATGCTTGCAAAATCTCAGAGTTCTTTACAAAGAACATGGAAAGCACAGGTTTACGTCACCAAAAATAAATAAATAAATAAAGTATTTAAATTGGGTTTTCTGCCAAAAAGTACGTAATGAGCAGATTTCAGATTTCATCAGCTTTTAAGTAGCACAGAAGGGAGCCTAAAATATTAAGAAGAGAGGGAGCTTTCCCACTCTGAAAGTCATGTTAAGGGCTTTTACATAAATGTACGATCCCTGGTGGACACTCATACAGCCATGGCAACACCTGCAAAGACATCTGGAGTGTTTCTTAGAACCAGAGTATTCAAACTGGCAGAAGTGGACACCCGGAGGAAGTATCTGCCGACATTCCCCTACTTTACAAAAGGGGGCGATCAAAATAAGATGATGTCATTGTAAAGGTAAAGCCTCACATAGTCAGGCCAAGAGAGGCGATGATGGTGGTGATGATGATGATGGTGTATGAATGAGTGTAGACAATATGCCCGATATTGTCCTAGCCACCACCCTTGAATGTTAACTGCTTAATGCCTCATGGGCTTATTATTGTTAGACTAATCTTAGTGATCAGAAAGGAGAGTCTCAGAGGTTAAATAACTTGCCACATAATGAATAAGAAGTAAATCAGGCACAACTCGATCAGCTTAATTGCATTCAATTACCCTATGTAGCATCTCCAAGTCACTCTCCAGGGTTCTAACGAAGTATCTCGTTTAGTAGCAATAATGCTAGAAAGGAAAACTTGTCCTGGGAAGGTTCCTTACCAATGGCCAAACTCTTTGGCTGAGAAAGAATGTCAGGGGAAACAGGGAGAAAGCACACATTCTACTCTCATCTCTGCTCCTACAAAACTTTGTAAATGGGCAGAGAGTCTCTGGATGGTCGTTTGTACCCTGACATAATTTCTAGAGTTGGAGTTCTTGACACTGGGTGCAAGGGCACCAGAGGTTGGCATATATGAACATCAGAGAGTCTATAAGTTCCCTGCAAGCATATCAAACATATAGTGTATATATGTATTTTTCTGGGGGAAGGTTCACTGATTTCAACAGGTGCTTAAAGGGGTCTAAGACATTCCTCACCAAAGGAAGGTTTTCAGTCCCTAGAACTTTCAAATCATAAACTATTCTTGTCCTCAATAAACCCTTATTATAAATACTCAAAAGGCAACACAGTTTAGTAAAAATAAGTATTCATTCATTTCCTCACTCATGCATTTGTTCACTCATTGAAGTGTGAGTTATCAATTGCCTGACTTTACACTCAGTTCTAGGCAATGGGAATTCAGAGACAAACTAATCTTTAAAGAGCCCCCAGTCTAGTAGGGAGAAAGACACCTCAGCACCTGGTTATAAAACAATATGCGGCCGGGTGCAGTGGCTCACGCCTGTAATCCCAGCACTTTGGGAGGCCGAGATGGGCGGATCACCTGAGGTTGGGAGTTCAAGACCAGCCTGACCAACATGGAAAACCACATCTCTACTAAAAATACAAAATTAGTGGGGCATGGTGGCACGTGCCTGTAATCCCAGCTACTTGGGAGGCGGAGGCAGGAGAATCACTTGAACCTGGGAGGCAGAGGTTGCAGTGAGCTGAGATGGCGCCATTGCACTCCAGCCTGGGCAACAAGAGTGAAACTCCATCTCAAAATACATACATACATACATACATACTTACATACATATATACATACAATATGCTATAATTTCAATAATGGATATTTACAGGCCATGAGAGGAAGCACCTAATCGAGGCTGGGAAGGCAGGAAAGAATCTGATCTGCGTCTTAAAGAATTATTAGGATTAACCAGATGTAGGAGGAAAGTTGTTCTAGCAGAGGAAAGAGGCAGGCCAAGTGGCAGACACAGCATGGCAAGTGTATGGGGAAACTTCCAACAGCCTAAGTGTCCCTAGAACATAAAAAGGTCAAAAATAGTAAAAGATGAGTCTGGTGAGGTTGCAGGACAGGTTAGGAAGGTTGTTATATGACACCTTTTTTATTCTACAGGGAAGAGATCTTATTTAAAGAGGTAAGCACAAATTTAGGTATTCTGGCTACAGTATGGAGAGTGAGCTGAGAAAAATTTGTTCTATTAACCCAGGCATAAAATGATGCAAACTTGAGCAAAGATAGTGACCATCTCTCTTCCCCATAGACTGGAGTCATGTCTTCTTCAGTCTTTTCTTTCACTTCTCCCTAGACCTACCACATACAACGGGTGCTCATACAATAATATGTTGAATGAATAAATTAGTAGTAAGGATTGGGAGGTGGAATTAATGTTCAAGAAATATTTAGAGCATGAAATTGGCAGGGACTGGAAATAGATTTAGATGTGGAAGGTGAGGAAGAAGGAAATTGAGGCAGCTCCTAACATCACAAGCTTTGGAATCAGCCAGATCTGGGTTTCACTTCTGCCTTCTGAACTCGAATGGTACTTTTTTTAGACAACAGAAGTAGGAGTGAAAGATGGTGGTGATGGTTTAATGTGAACTGACCTAAAGATAGAATTAATCCTTTGTATGTGTATGAAAGAGAGAGACACAGACATAAAGAGACACAGAGTCCCAAAGATAGAGGGCAAGAGAGAAGAGGCAGAAAGTCAGACAGAGAGAACGTGTTTCAGAGAAAGGCAGATCTTAGAGGCTGAGAAGTGCATGAAACAAAAAGGAAGAAAGATGCCTAGACAGAAACAGAATGATAGAGAGGGAGAGAGAGAGAGAGACAGAGAGGGATAGAATTAAGAGAGAGGGAGAGGAACAGAGAGGAAAAGGAGCATGAAGGAGAAAGATACAGTCAAAAGTAGAACCATAGCAAGAGAGAGAAGAGGAAGTGTGAGAAAGCAGTGAGAGGTTAGGGGACATAACAGGTATCAGTGAAGTCCTCCACCTGCTAAAGCCAGGTATCCAAGTCTGCGGTGTTACTAGATAGAGGAGCAAAGAAGAAAAAGAGGATGATGCAGAAATAAGAAAAAAAAAAAATGAAAGAAGCTCCTGCTGGGAGGTGAGGAGGACAGATACTCTTTTGCTGCTCAAACAGCTCAAGTTCAGGTTCAGGCCTGATCCTCTGCTACTTAGTATTAATCTACTGACCCATTACAAGACCATATCGCCTCTGGGCGACACCTGCTCAACAAGGCTCCTGGCACTTAACAAGCCCGGAAGGGACTGTTTCTTCATTTATGAAAGTCCAGTGGTTTCACTTTGCCCCAATGTGTCCACTGAGGATTCACTGGGAAACCCCAGAGACAGCAGCATTTCGATGTTGCTTCTGAAGAATTTGTCACCTGAAATACTCTATTTAGTTCTGGGGGAGGTGATTAGCGGGGCCAAGAGGGCCCTTTCTGGAAAGAACGTCATGGTAATTGCTGACAGCCCGCTGTACGATGGATGGAAGAGTCCAGAAATAACAGGAATAATGAATAAGCAATCAGTCTATTCTCAACTCTGCTATTATTGCCTTTCTAATTGGGCATCTCAGAGTCTCCTGGGATTCCCTAAACTCTGTTCCCAGAGAGACCTAGCAACCAAGGCTAGAGACATAATAACTCTTAACAAACCCTCCAGTTGTAACTGATGGTCATGCTGCAAGCAGTGACAAGTGGTCCTGTTGTCTTATCTTCTCTCTCCCCTAAATCTGTGAAGGCTGGACATGGAAAGTTTTGGACCAGATGATAGACTTGAGTTTGAATCCCAGTTCTGCCAATTTCTAGCTGCTTGGCTTTGGGCAAATCACTTCATCTAAAATTAGGGTTAATAGTTCCCACCTCATATGATTTGTGTGAAGACAACTGCCAATGTATGCAAATTGCCTGGCACATAGTAGACTTTCAATAAATGGTAATTATTGGCATTATTATCGTAGAGGGCATCTTTGGCGATGATGGAAAAGACTGGCAGCCTGACAAAGATGAAGCCAGAGCTCCGTTTTGAAAACTACCATTGAAGTGTGCAGTAGCCCTAATTAGAATTCTCATTAAGTTCTGATAATGAGAAACGTTTGAGAAGACACTTCAATCTCCCTGAAGAAAACAGGAAGTGGAAGGATTTTTAAAAAGTGCTAAAAAAAAAAAAAAAGTAACTTTCAATAATATCTTGTTTTCCTCTTCCTAATCTTGGTGAATGTTAAAAGAAATTGGATGAAATGTCTCACCTTTTGACCTTATGGGGACATTTCATAATACTCTTGTCCGTGGATAATTAATGCCCAAGTGGATATATTTCTGATATGGTTTGGCTGTGTCCCCACCCAAATCTCATCTTGAATTGTAGCTCCCATAATTCTAAAGTGTTGTGGGAGGGACCTTGTGGGAGATAATTGAATCATGGGGGTGGTTTCCCCCATACTGTTTTTGCCATAGTGACTAAGTCTCATGAGATCTGATGGTTTTATAAATGGGAGTTCCCCTGCACAAGCGCTCTTGCCTGCCACCATGAGAGGTTTGACTTTGCTTCTTTTTTACATTCTATCATAAGTGTAAGGCCTCCCCAGCCACGTGGAAATATAAGTCCATTAAACCTCTTTCGTTTATAAATTACCCAGGCTTTGGTATGTCTTTACTAGCAGTGTGAGAACAGACTAACACACACTGCCATCTCCCTTGTACCTTTGGGCAGGTGTTTCCATAAGCATTGATGACATTGACATGATAGTAGGAAAGATGCACCTCAAACCTCAGCCTCACAATACAGTTGACTCTTGAACAACTCCTACCCCCACACAGTCAAAAATCTGCATATAACTTTTGACTACTCCAAAATTTAACTAGTAATAGCCTAGTATTGACCAGAAATCCTACTGATAATAAAACAGTCAAGTAACACATATTTTGAATGTTATATGTATTACATACTGTATTCTTATAATAAAGTCAGCTAGAGAAAATAAAATATTATTATTAAGAAAATCATGAGGAAGAGAAAACATATTTCCTATTTATTAAGTGGAGGTGGATCATCATGAAGGTCTTCATCCTCATTGTCTTCATGTTGAGGAGGCTAAAGAAGAGGAGTGGGAAGAGGAGTCGGTCTTGCTATTTCAGGGGCGGTAGAGGCAGAAGAAAATCCAAGGGTAAGTGGACCTGCACAGTTCAAACCCATGTTGTTCAAGGGTCAACTGTATTTCCATTCGTTCATTCATTCATTCATTCAACAAATATTTATTGAATGCCTACTATGTTCCAGGTACTGTGGTAGGTAGAGGGGATATGGAGAGCAATAAAAGATTTCTACCCTCATGGAGCTTCCATCCCAGTAGAAGAGATAAACAATAAGAGTAAACATAAATAGATCAATTATGCAATATGGTAGAAAGGGATGAATGCAATAAGAAAATAATAGAGAAAGTTACGACAGGCCAGGAGACATGAGCAGCACAAGCTTCAGTATCAACAGGGCAACAGGCCTCACTGAGAAGGTGAAATATAATCAAAGACCCAACAGATGTGGGGTGAGTCAGGGGAGGAAGACTGCAGTGTGAAGAAGGGTCCTGGGGGTTTCTCACCCTCAGCACTACTGACATTTGGGAACAGAGAATTGTCTGTCTTCGAAGGAGGAAAGCTGTCCCATGCCTTGTAGGATATTTAGAACATCCTTGGCCTCTACGCACTAGATGCCAGTAGCAACCTATCTCCCAAGTTATGACAACCAAAAATGTGTCCAGTTATTGCCAAATGTCCCCTGGAGGGTAGAGACGATATTGTCCCAGTTCATGGACAAAGCACTCAAGGTGACCACATTCTTGGGGCATTTGAGGAACAGCAAGGAGGCCAGTGGGGGCTGCAGCAGAGTGAGTGAAGGGCTGAGTAGTACAACAGGAAGGCAGAGAGGGAGTTGGAGGCCAGATCATGGAAGGTCTTTTCAGCTTGTTTTAAGGACTTTGATTTAAGGACTTTCACTTTACGTGGAGTGAAAAGGAGGGAACTGAAGAAAGAATGTTGTGATCTGTCTTAAGGGAACTTGCTATGTACCATGCATTGTTGCAGAATTCTTTACCTACATTGTACCTGGTCCTAGGGCACAAGGCTGGGATTTGAACTCAGTTCTCACTGGTCAAGTAGGAAGTGGACAGGTTACATTTCCTGTTACCTGCCCTCCCTCTGCTACTAAGTAAACAGTCAATTGTTGGATGACCATCCTAGATCTGGAATTACTACTGGAGATCCAGGCTGGTTCATCAACAAAGTCCACTTTGTGTCAGCCTGGTTTTCCCTAAACCAGAACTTGACCAAGGTGCTGCGTGTAGGTATTTATTTTGGAAAGTATCCTAAAGAAAAGGAGGAGGGGCTTGGAAGAATGAAACAGGAAGGATGAAAAGCTAACCTCAGTGCACTTTATAGACCTGGTAACCATTATATGGGCAAGTGGGTTCCAACCCACTAGGACTCTCTGAGGAAGAATTGTCCACCTAATAGATGGAGAGGGGAATATGCACCACTAATCTCCAACCCCTCTCTTCCCCCAACCATTAGTCAATGTTTGGGCCGTGGAGTGTTAACCCTCTCACACTTCCAGGTTTGCACATGCTGAGGGCACAAGGCACTGAGTCAGAAAGCAAGAGCTCTAAAGCACACCTAGGCCAGGTGCTACCTGGGTACACCTGCATAGCTGGTCGTCACGGCAATGACTGGATTTTAAAAAGTTGGTCAAAAGCAGGTGAAGCGGGGATCAAGAAGTATCAAATACAGGAGATAGGATGAGGGGCTGAAGTGTCCCCTGGAATATTATCTGCCTGCAGTCTCTCTTCTTCTGATGGAGAGGAGGAAACTTGGGGATGGTGCATCTTCACACACAAAGGCCACCATCTTTGATTCTTGTGGAGCCTCTTAGAGTTTTTCCATCTGCTGTTTTATCTGTTCACCACAGAAATCCTTCAGGAAGATAGGGCAGGGGTGAAGAGCCCTGTTGTGCAGATGAAGAAAGGTGTTCAAAACCTTACACTACTATGTAAGGGTCACACAGAGTATTGGTGGCAGTACCAAGCTCAGGTTTCTAGAATTGATTCTCAACAGTAGTCCACCAACTACTTGCATCAGAATCCCCAAAGTGTTTCTTAAGATGCAAATTCCTGAGCCCACAGAGCCTCTGAATCATGGTGGTCAAGTCTGAGAAGTACCGCATTATACAAGCCATTAGGGTTTGCCTCGCCATCTGCAGCAGCTGCCCTGGACTTCACAGTAAAATGGCTGAATGGGTTCCAGCCAACAGAGTCTGCTTCCAGGGCCCCAAATGCATAGCTTTCTCAAACCCAAAGCTAATCATCCCCAGAATCCTGGAATAAAGAAAATAAGTCTATTGTTGTTATATATATATAAGCACCTGGTGGGTGCCATTCCTAGAGTAAGATACAATGGGGTTGGGGCGATAAGAAATTTATGAAGGCAGCATTCCTGACCAAGAGCATCAGAGGAGTCCTAAAAAAATCACTGAATGCAGCCTTGATATCATATGGATGAGGAAATCAATGTCCAAAATGATACGATTAGTTTCAGAGCTAGAATTAAAACCAAGAATTTCTGGCTCCTATCCTAATGCTCTTAGGAGTCTACCCATGTACACAAGAGCAGGGAAAATTACCTCTGACCCTCACCCCACAGTGCCATTAATCATAAATTCTATTTGCCATTCCTTAGGACTGCCCACTCAGGACTGCTAGTTGTACCTCCTGCCCCCAATTCCTCCACCACTAAGCTTTAAGTAAAGCTCTAGATGGTTTTCTCCTATCTCCAAGTCTCCTTCTGTCACAGCTGAGGGTCTGGGTCCAGTTGAATTCCCCAGAACTTTATGCGCTGTGCAACTTGCAGAAGAAACTTTGGAAAACAGCAGCAGGAGTCAGGGACTTGAAAGGGTAGCAGATTAGATATCCTCCAGTTAATATAAAGACTAGGTATGGATGTGGTGAGGGTCAGAGAATGCAAGATAGAAATGCAGAGATTTGGCCAGGTGCAGTGGCACACACCTGCAGTCCCAGCTACTCAGGAGACCGAGGTGGAGGGACTGCTTGAGCCTAGGAGTTCAAGACCAGTCTGGGCAACATAGCAAAACCCCGGCTTTACAAAAAATTTTTAAAATTTAGCTAGGCAGGGTGGTGTGCTCCTGTAGTCCCAGTTTTTTGGAGGCTGAGGCTGGGAGATCGGTTGAGCCTCGGAGGTTGAGGCTGCTGTGAGCCCACATGCCACTGCACTGCAGCTTGGGTGACAGAGTGACCCCTTGTCTTGAAGAAGTAAAATACATAATAATAAAAGAAAGGTGGAGATAAAGTGAAGGAGAAGGAAGAGGGGAGGAAAAAAGAAGAGAAGATGCAACCGAGTAAAAAACAAGACATAGAGAAGGAAACAGAGAAAGAGAGAAAAAAATGTATAAGGAAGAAAACATAGTCTGTAATTTATGTGTCTGCCTCCCCCATTAGATGCCAAGGTCTTGGAAGGCAGGACCTGTGCCTAATTCCTTTCAGTGTACCAAGATCATCCCTGTTTGACATACAGCAGATGCTCAGCATATATTTGTCAAATAAGTCAGGGAATATAAAGTAATCTCAACCTAGAACAAATCTACAGAAATCGCATTATTTTTCCTATTTTATAAGTGAGAAAATCTAGGTCAAGGAGGCTAAATTGATTGCCCAAAGTGACATGGGCTATAAAAAGTTAGGCTGAGATTTTGTCTTCAACGAGGCTGACCCCAAAGCTATTCCCCATATTTTTGGTAGGTAAATTCTCCAAACGTCCTGCTTTTATGAACCAAGGAAAACTCATCTTCCTTACTGGGACTAGTTGGACCAGGGCTAATGTCTCTGAGAAGTCAGAAAAGGGAAGTATAACCAACATGGTACTTCACCTAGATGTCCTCACATCCTTTTTCCTGTTTCCATGCACCTCTTTTCCAGATTCTGTATGTCTTTAGTTCCAACCACCAGCACCTGAGACTCTTTGAGAAATTTTCCCTCAACATGCAATGAGCCAGAGTAGCTAGAAGTTTCCATCTCTTTGGTGAATGACTGACAGGCATGCAAGAATGAAAACCGTGCTCCCTTGCTTGGGGTTGACGCAAATTCTAAAGAGTAATGCACATAAGATATACCCTCCCAGTGGCATTGCCTAAAAGTGTATCCTTGTTTGGGTCCTTCTTCTACCTAACTTACCAGTTTCTTCCGAAATTCCTTCCTTCCTTGCACATGAATTCCTGTCTCAGGATCTCTTTCAGGGGACCCCAACAAAAGCAAAATGGAAAAACCAAGGTACCACATTAGCCTGGTTCCTAATGGGTGGGAGTGGATAAGAAAATGCTTCCGATTAATAACAACCCAAGTTTGTTTGGCATCCACCATGAGTAAAGGTTTTACATATCTTATCTCAACTGCTCAAACAACACGACAAGGTTGGTATGACTGGGCTTGCTTGCTCTACAGATGAGAAAAACTAGGCTCTGAAAAGCTCAGTAGCTTCCCCAAGGTCACATAACTAGAAGTTAGAGAGAGGACTCAAATCCAAGCTTACCTGACACCAAGGCGTCTCTCTACCTGCAGTGCCTCTCTTTATTCCTTTACGGTGCTTGCTTTCTATTTTTAATCTTCTACCTTCTTTATTTTCACTTTTTGGAGAAGGGGTAAGGAGAAGGGTGGTGGTAAAGGGATTCTTGCACCCTCAAGGCCCAGCACCATGGCTGGCACATCGTAGATGCTCTGTATTTATTGAATGAATTATGAAATGAGGTTTTTTGAGCAGAACCAAGCACTCAGCAGTGTTCTCTAAATTTTGTCCAAAAGTCTAACGTTGACTCCACATGAGAAAGAATCAAACCCCCATGAGGAAAATTCTCATGGCAACTAATAAGACCCAAGAGAAAGGCTTTAAGACCTACATGGTGCTGACTTTCGGTATCCTGGATCTGGGAATTCAACAGACACCTAACTTGTAGAATTCCAGTACATTCAGCTGAACTGCCTTTGATACATGGACAGAAAAATTCAAAAACAAATTACAGCATCAAAACCAGCTTCAAATTACCAGAAAATAAGGCACCTGCACATTGTAAATTGCCTCTTTAGAGTCTTCCCATTTTTTACCTTTTAAGATGAAAAAAACGAAGTGTTCTATTTGGATGTTGAGATTTTAAAAAATGAGTTGCCCTTTTATAATGTTTTAAAAAGAGGTATTATAAGATGTGAATCTAACTGAAACCTCTGAACTTGCAAAAAGGAAAAATTCAAGAGGATGTGACAAAATTATTTCTAGCAACCATGACATTTCTTGATGTGAAATGCTTTCTTTGAACTGTTCAACATAGCACGAGTTAGGATTTGGAATCTGACAAGAAAATAAGTGAGATGCCAAGCTCACAACGAAGACATTTTTCTTCTACAAAGGTATTTTTATTTATTTAACCACAGTAACTGGATCCAGATAGTACCAGCAACTTTGAGAGGGTTAAGTGGGGTGCTAGAAATGGTGGAACCAGAAAACTTCAGGTTTAGATTCTTGCTCCAGCACTTGCTCTGTCCTTAAGTAAGACATTTAGTCTCTCAGTTCCCTTATCTTTAAAATGTAGTTATGAACCCTTTCAGGATTACTGTGAGGATTAAAGATCAGGTATGTATAGGTCCTAGCATAGAGTAGAAGTTTAGTTAAGATGATTGATATGGTTTCACTCTGTGTTCTCACCCAAATCTCATCTCTCACTGTAATTCCTTCAAGTAAGGGACCTGGTGGGAGGTGAATAGATCATGGGGGCAGTTCCCCCATGCTGTTCTCATGATACTGAGTGAGTTCTCAAGAGACCTGATGGTTTACAAGGTCCTAGTGTAAAGTAGAGGTCCTAGCATAGAGTAGAAGTTTAGTTAAGATGATTGATATGGTTTCGCTCTGTGTCCCCACCCAAATCTCATCTCTCACTGTAATCCCTTCATGGAAGGGACCTGGTGGGAGGTGATTAGACCATGGGGGCAGTTCCCCCATGCTGTTCTCGAGATACTGAGTGAGTTCTCAAGAGATCTGGTGGTTTACAAGTGTGGCATTTCCCCTTTGCTCATTCTCTGTCTCCTGCCACCATGTGAAGAAGGTCGTTACATCCCCTTCCCCTTCCACCATGATTGTTGGTTTCCTGAGGCCTCCCAGCCATGTGAAACTGTGAGTCAATTAAACCTCTTTCATCATAAATTATCCAGTCTAGGGTAGTTCTTCATAGCAGTGTGAAAACAGACTGCTACAGTGATGATAATGATGATGATGGCAACAGAAAACATTTATTGTTTTTTAAATAGTGTCAGATACAGTTCTAAGTGCTTTATCTTTTGTATTTGTTAAGGAAATTCTAGCTACTCTAACAGATAAACCCTGAAATCTCAGTGCTTAACACACTGATAATAATAGAAGATTACTCCTAACTCACATAAAGTCCAATTGGTGGTAGAAATGGTGGTAAAGGAAGTTACTGCTTCACAAAACTATTTAGAGACTCATGCTGACTGAGGCTTAGAGTCCCAGCAAGAAGAGAAGAATGAAGCATTTACAGTGCCTAACCCAGCGGCTGATACACAAAAAATGTTCAATAATTGGTAATAAAAGAAGTTGTTGCTATTAGCATTATGATGATTATTATCTTTCAAAGCTGAGACTAAATGTATGAGAGAGAGAGTGTTTTAGTCTAATCTCACACTGCTGATAAAGATATACCTGAGACTAGGAAATTTATAAAGAAAAAGAGATTTAATGGACTCACAGTTCCACGTGGCTTGGGAGGCCTCATAATCATGGTAGAAGGTGAAATGCACATCTTACATGGGAAAGCATGGAGAAGAATTGGAGCGAAGCAAAAGGGGTTTCCCCTTATAAAACCATCAGATCTCGTGAGACTTATTCACTACCACGAGAACAGTATGGGAAAAACCGCCCCCATAATTCAATTATCTCCCCCGGGTCCCTCTCACAACACATGGGAATTATGGGAGCTAGAGTGAGATCTGGGTGGGGACACAGCCAAGCCATATCAAAGATTTATTTTGGTTTTATGTGGTGAATATATTCCTAACAGGATGGATTTTTTTAAAAAATAAAAAACTAGAATCTGACAATTTCTGGGATAGTGGGGTTTGTAATTGGAATCTTGTAAGTACTGGACTGGAGACAGCTTGTGTTGAAGGGAGGACATTGGTATTAACTGTGTCCACTAAGCCTTTAAATAAATAGGCCCCAGACAAGAGCTTCCTGAACCTTGGACATTTGACTTTCTCCTCTGGGAGGGGTAAAGAAATGAGGACATCCATAGTGATCATAGTGATCTACTCCAGTGTAGGTCTAGCCTCATTCTAGGGAGAAGTGAGGACATTTAATATCATCAGTTTTAAAAAATGACACAGCATGCACAATGGTCCAGAGCTTGAGGTTAAACCAGAGACAACCAGGTTTCAGTCAGCTCTGCCACTGACTTCCTAGGTTACTCTGTGCAAAATTTACCTCTTTGAGCCTCAGTTTCTTCTTCTGTGAATGGGGGGAAATAAAACACAACTTTGTAAGGCTCTAGGAATCATCAGAAAGAATAATTCTAATAACAAAAGCTAATGCTGAAATATTTACTAGATGTCAAGCATTAAGCTACTGTCTTTTTATCTATTATTTTATCTCTCATAATAGCCAATGATAGAGATACTATTGTTATCCCTGTTTAAAAAAAAAATAGAAGCATGAAGAGAATACGTAAGTACCTCTAAGTCTCACTAGTACACAGTGCTTCACCTGGGACCCACACACCTGCAGAGGGATTTGTGGGTAGAATTCAGTGGGTTTATCAAAGTAGGTGGGAGAAAATATATAACATCTTTACTTTCACTGGCCTCTAGTTGAAATTTAGCACGTCCCTTAATTACAAATATGGGCAATAAGGCAGGGCACAGAGACTCATGCCTGTAATCCCAGCACTTTGGGAGGCTGAGGTGGGCAGATTGCTTGAGCCCTGGAGTTCAAAACCAGCCTGGGCAACATGGTGAATGCGTATCTCTACAAAAAATACAGAAAATTAGCTGGGCATGGTGGCATGTACCTGTAGTCCCAGCTACTCGCGAGGCTAAGATGGGAGGATTGCTGGAGCCCCAGAGGTCAAGGCTGCAGTGAGCTGCGATTGCTCCACTGCACTCCAGCCTGGGCAACATAGTGAGACCCTGTCTCAAAAGTAAATAAATAAATGTAGGCAAAGAACCACCTACAATATTAGCACTGACCTGGGACTTTGTCGACAGTAGAATCACAGATATTGTCATATCACATTGTGTAGCAGATAGCTCAAAGAATTGTTTGTGCTCATCAATACTTTGAAATCCATCACTAGATCACGTTATTTATTGCATTAGTTGGAAAGCACATATACAGCTGACCCTAGAGCAATGCATGGGTTAGAGGTCGCTAAACCCCATGTAGTCGGAAATCTCATATAGCTTTTGACTCCTCCAATGCTAAACTACTAATAGTCCACTTTGACCAGAAGCCTTACTGATAACATAAACAATGGATTAACACATATTTAGTATGTGTATTTTAAGCATATATGTATAAAGATATATAACACTGTGTTCTTACAATAAAGTAAGCTAGAGAAAATAAAATGTTATTTAAAAAATCATAAGGAAGAGAAAACATATTTACTATTTATTAAGGGGAAGTGGATCATCATAGAGATCTTCATCCTTGTCATCTTCACATTGAGTAGGCTGAGGAAGAGGAGGAAGAGGAGGGCTAGGTCTTGCTGTCTCAGGGGTGGCAGAGGTAGAAGAAAATTCACACATAAGTGGACCCATGCAGGTCAAAGCAGTGTTGTTCAAGGGTCAACTGTATTACAATATCACAAATGTGAGTTTTAAAAAATATTTTCATGAGTATATATCGAGATAATGGATTTTTTTTGTAATTCTATGTATTTTATTTTATGCATTTAAAGTCATTATTCTGAAAAGGGAATCCATAGATAATTGAAAGGATAATTGAAAGGATCCATGGCCTAAGAACATGAAGAATATTCATAGTAGCCCATGGCTGTTACAGCATCAGAAAACCACGGTGGCTCAGGCCTGTAATCTGAGCACTTTGGGAGGCCAAGGCGGGCGGATCACAAGGTCAGGAGATCGAGGTCATCCTGACCAACATGATGAAATCCTGTCTCTACTAAAAGACAAAAAATTAGCCAGGTGTGGTGGTGCGTGCCTGTAGTCCCAGCTACTAGGGAGGCTGAGGCAGGAGAACTGCATGAACCCAGGAGGTGGAGGTTGCAGTGAGCCAAGATCGCGCCACTGCACTTCAGCCTGGCGACAGAGCAAGACTCCATCTCAAAAAAAAAAAAAAGCTGGTGTAAACCAAAAATAAAATTCTAAGACCGTGAAAGACTGGCTCAGGCCATGAAGGGAGAAGTGAGGGTCTGACATGCCTCATTATACCTGTCTGACATTAGCATCAACACAGGCTTTAAGCCTGATAAGAAACATTTTAGAGCCTGTTCTCTCTGAAGCCTGCTAGGTAAAAGCTTCAACTTCATGATAAAACTTTGGTCTCCACAACCTCTTACATCAACCCAAACATTCCTTTCTGTTGATCCCAGGTCTTTAGACAAACTCAAACCAATTGTCAACCAGAAAATGTTTAAATTTACCTATAGCCTGGAAGTGCCTCCACTTTGAGTTGTCCTGCCTTTCTGGACCAAACCGATATACTTCTTGACTGTACTTGATTGATGTCTCATGTCTCCCTAAAATGTATAACACCAAGCTGCACCCCAACCACCCCGGGCACATGTCATCAGGACTTCCTGAGGCTGTGTCACGGGCACGTGTTCTTGACCTTAGCAAAATAAACTTTTTTTTTTTTTTGAGACAGAGTCTCACACTGTCGCCTGGGCTGGAGTGCAGTGGCATGATCTCGGCTCACTACAAATTCTGCCTCCCAGGTTCACGTCATTCTCCTGCCTCAGCCTCCTGAGTAGCTGGGACTACAGGAGCATGCCACCACACCCGGCTAATTTTTGTATTTTTAGTAGCGATGGGGTTTCTCCATGTTGGCCAGCCTGGTCCTGACTTCAGATGATCTGCCTGCCTCGGCCTCCCAAAGTGCAGGGATTACAGGTGTGAGCCACCGCGCCCAGCTCCCTAGGGATTCTTGACACCATGAAAATCCTTCTGCCTTTGCACATGACAGCCTAGGAGTGTCTGAACATTAGCATCCCTGAAAGTAACTTGGAAACAATGTCTGATGGCCGTGGGCACATAAACACCCAAGCTCCATGTTACTTGGGCAGGATGATTCTGTGTGTGTGTTCAACGCCCTCTCCCAAAGTTTCCTTGCAGCATGAAACCCCAGGTGTGTATAGTGGTAGCTGGCATGATATCATACTCTTCTTGGCTGCTTTCCCTTCCTTATTGAACTTCCCACCCCCTCCCAGTATTCTCTTCATTTCTCACATCTTCATCTCAGAGCCTGTTTCTGGAGGAACCATAGTCAGACAGGTTTCTACCTGAAAATTTTAAACTCCATGCTACCAGAAGCCAGACAGGAAATAAAATTTAATAAATAGGGGAAGAAACCAATCTTCCATCCTTTCAATATTTGTGTCTTCTATGACCCTGATCAGTGTTCAAAACTAAAGTTCAAATCACAGCAAGATTATTGACCATTAAGGATAAATTTAGTTATGATGAGGAAACCTAGCAATGATAGATTTCTAAAGGCAAAAGGATGTGAACTAGGAGATGTGACAAAACTTACCAAAAAGGCTTCAAACACAAAGTCTCCTGGAAAATGTGTATAAGTCACTGTTAACTAGAAATTGCCTTTGCTGGAAACAACTTCCCATACATTCTGAGTATTAAAGACCTCACTCTCTATGCTAATACTGGTGTTCCCTGGTGAAAACACAAATTAGGATGCAGGGCTCTGGAAAGATACATGACAACCCCAACAGCATCACATATAATCAGTTTTATTGCCAGGTAAGAAATTCATATTAATATAGTGAATACATATGTTTACAAATAAACATTCTTAGAAAACAAACAAATGTGTTTTTTTCTTCATTGTAGGAAGAATTATTTGTATCATAAACTCTGCAGTTGTTGACAAGTATTAACACAGGTTTACTTGCAGAACATACGGTTACTAAAATATTCGCACATAAAATATGCTCCATTTACACAAAAAACTGGGAAGAGTTAGATGGGGAGGCCAGGGGGAGCCCAAGGCAGATGGAGGCTGAGACACTGTGAAAGGGCAAAGGGAAGTCAGACTCTGGTCCCATTGGGTTGGAAACTGGGGGACAGCTAAAGGCAAAAAATAGGGGCTGATGTCAGGGCATGGAATTAGGAAGAGGACAGCCTGTCTGCTTTGTTCTGGTTTCTCTCTCCTAAGTCTCACTACCCTAGCTACAGGGTCCTTGTCTTGGTACATGGAAGTCATAGACAGTTCCATAGGTTGTCCCGTCTTTTCGTATTGTGAGGTCTATCTACCATCCCAAGAGGAAGCCAAAGAATAAAAAGACCTTCCCTGTCCAAACTTCCCTCTTCAGTTCATCTCCCGAAGCCAATTGGAAGATAATAAACTATGAAGCACTTCCTGAGCTTTCCATCCTAGACAGGACTACTTGGAAAGTACTTGTCTTTCTTGGGCCATGATTGTGGCTACATCTTAATGACCAGGCTGCACTTCTGCTGTCAAAATTACAACTGCAGACCCCAAGGAGCCCAGTTCAATTGATGAAGTTTACTCAGAGGAGAAGGAGCATGCAGAAGGAATACAATACTATAGATTTAGAGGCCAAGAAGGACTCTTAATCAGAGTTGAGATAAGGGTGAGATGAAGTGGACTGGGGGCAAAGAGCAACGATGAGGTAAAAGGGAGATACGAATTACAGAAACTTTGAGTGAGAAAGAGCCTCACAGATAAGTCAACTCAAGGTTTTCTGAAGTGTGGGCTGTGCACCCCTAGTGCATGCACAATGATCATAGTCAGTACACAGCTACAGCATTGTTCAACACTGACTGGCATAGGAAATGATTCCCCTCTCATTTACTTTTCAGTCCACCTATTAGTACAAAGAGAAAGTCTTCATTGGGTGCTGGTATCTTTAACAATTATTTAATACCTGCTAATATCATTTTAAGAGAGAGAGAGAAAGAAAGAACTCCAGGCTTTAGTTCAGACTCACAGACAGCAGACTCCAGCTGGAATTTAATCATTGCTGCTTGTTTCCTTTTTATGTATTTTTATGCTTACCTTCTATTTATGGCAACTGATTTTTTTTAAAATTTGTGATGAAGACAGGAAGTTTTCATTTTAAAAACATAATGCACTAAAATGAATCAATTTAGGTACAAATATTGTGAAGGTGATACACAGAGATGCCAAAGTGTGTTGCAGGTACAGAGCTCATTAACGTCAATGAAACTCTGACCATGTCCAGTGGTATTTACTTGACTCTGGGAAGCTCTGTGGTCTTCCCAAGGAGGCTGAGAAGGTGGGCACTAAATCTCTGACCCCTGCTTTGTACAGCACAGTGCCTTTTTATACATGGAGATCTCCTATTGTGCGTTCTTTGAAATATCTTTTTTTTTTTTTTTGACAGTCTCACCCCGTCACCCAAGCTAGAGGACAGTGGTGCGGTCTCAGCTCACCGCAACCTCCCGAGTTTAAGTGATCTCCTGCCTCAGCCTCCCGAGTAGTTGGGATTACAAGTGCCCACCACCACACCCGGCTAATGTTTGTACTTTTAGTAGAGACAGGGTTTCACCATGTTGGCCAGGCTGATCTCAAACACCTGACCTCAGGTGATCCGCCTGCCTCAGCCTCCCAAAGTGCTGGAATTACAGGCGTGAGCCACTGTGCCTGGCCAGAAGATCTCATTTTTAAAAACAGGTAGAGGTTTTGCGGTTTCAAAAAGCTTGACCTACCGCAATTCCCCATGTTTCAGATGGGAGACTGAGGCCCAGAGGGATCAACTGCATTGTTGGTGTCCTCGTATCTGCTGGGAGTGAAAAGGAGAATAAATATCTGGTTTTGCTGATTTCATGATGTCAGAGTGGAGAGACAGGTGAGGCAGAACCCTGCAGTTCAGGATTTCAGAAAATACTCTAAGTCTTGTTTGGCCAGACCATTTATAGCTTCTGACACCAGAATTGCTGTGGGTCTGTTGAAGGTTAATTAACTACCTAAGACCTTTAGGGGCTAGTTGAAAAACCTTTCACATTAGATAAAAATCTCTTCTCTCTCAATCCACTTCTTTGGGCTTCCACAAAACTAACACAACTTGTAGGAAAACTGACTTTGTCGGGACCCCAAGGACTATGGATTATGAGAACCAACCAGAAAAAGAACCTCAGGATATTCTGTATGGCAGATGAACACGTGAAGTATGTGGGGAGGTAATTTGGAGGGACCATGGGAATTATGGGACCAAGAAACATCTGACAGGTTTGGGAGGGCTAGAAAATGGAAGGACTCATTTTGATAGTGTAGAGAGTAGGGAGGTCTTTGCTCCTGGGCACCCCTGACATTGTAGCAGCCCCTCAGAGGGTGTTATGGGGTGGGCTCACCTACAAAGGAAGGATGGAAACATCTTCTACTATTGCAGAAAAACAAGAGGAAGGAAGGCTAAAAGAACACAGGTTGCACTTGGGAAACAAGACTGTCATGAAACAACAGTAACACATTGAAGGCACCACCCACGCTTATGACATTTTCAGTCCAAAGCAGTTAAAGTTTGGCAGCGGCGGCGGCAACGCGCTGAAGGGAAAGGGATATCAGGGACATACAGTTTATAGAGGACTTGTTTCTGTGGCTGTTTCAGGTCTTAGAGGCAAAACCCAGAAATCAGAGGCTTCTGGATCCTCATCTGATCTCCTGTGGACTTTTCCAGCTGTGGATTTGTTGTTGTTAATGTCAACAAGTCTTCAAGATTTTGGAAAAAAAAAAACAACCTCATTTGCTGTTTTTGTTTGTTTTGTAGTGGGCTTACATTTTAATTCTCTTTTTAAAAAGTTATTTGATACTCTCCGGACCCTCTCCCTGTCATAAAAGCCCATCCCTCCCATTTCCACAGTCATGGTCCTTATGGGAGTTCTCTAAAATGTTTTTTTTGTTTGTTTGTTTGTTTCCTTCCCATCATTGCTGGTGGGTTCAGGGTCTATTTATTTTTTGTGAGTTTCAGAGTGTGTTGTTTTTTGCGTTCAATATGGATGATATGAAAAGTACTATAAATAGAATGGTTGGGGTCCAGTTACTGTTTCATGCTCTGTCAAAATTTTACATCCACGTCACCACTTCTTGGAATTAGAAAAATGCTTCTGATGTGGGCAAATTCCTCCCAGAACAACTCCTCTTCCAGAATGCACTCTTCTCTTGTGTCCTCCCTCATTCTCTTTCCCCACTTCCACCCTGGCTCTGGAACCTAGAAACAGACAGCACGTGGCAAGGAGTGTATGTGCTCAAATGGACAATTTCTCTAAATTGTGCTACTTTTATATTTTGTCATCATAGATTTCAGTTTCAAGTTAGGAGGAAAAGAAAACTCAGCCCCATGGTTTGGGCATGTGAGTTGGCCACCTTGGTCCCGGAGTGGAAAGAGTGTGCCTCAGTTTTCCTCTTTGCTGTATTGCTGAATGTCCACGCTTCGGTCTTTCTCAGCTGCCCGCCGACACGTTATAGGCATGACCTAGGAAAAACGCGACTCCGTGTCCCCAGTAGGTTTAGAGTTGGTTCTTGTTGAGAGTGAGTGTGTGGACGCACGTGTTGGGGGAGGACAGGGAGGGTGTGGGCGGGGTTGTTTTTTGCCTCTCTCTGTTGAGTGTGGTCTCCAGGGTGCTCCCTGTGGTGAAAGCTCAGACAGTCACTTCTGTTTTGCTGTTGGTGATGAAGTATGGCTGTGGGGGTGGGTAATGCTGGGGGCGAGTTCCCAAGGGGTCGCTGGAGCCTGTCTCGGCCATGCCAAGCTTGCCCTTGCCGTAAGCCTGCCGCCGGAGGGACTGCTCGTTGGGGTCCCAGCCCTTAAAGTTGGTGGTAGAGTTGTAGGCCAGGGGATGTGGGGGCATCTTGTTGGTGCGGGACTTCTGTCCATTCTGCTTGGCAGGACCATGCTCAGGGCTGAAGGCCCCAGGCTCGTCCTCCACTCTTACGGGGTGCAAAGGTAGGTTCCCCTTAGCAGCCAGCTCAGCCAGGTGCCGTCGCTTGGTGTAGAAGTCATCATTGACCTTGTCAGCTGCACAGCGGAACAGGTGGATGAGGAAGGGGAAGAAAGAGAAGGGAGAGAGAGAGAGAGAGAGAGAGAGAGACAGAGAGAGTTAGAGAGAGTTAAAGACTGGCATGTCAACCCAAGAACAGCATAAAGATAGGCCAACAGTCCAAACAAGACACACTAGAAACTCCACCTAGAACAAGACAGAGGGAAACGCAGCACCACGTCCTTTTTACAAACAAAGAGCAGGACCAAGAGGATTAAGGGCATCCCCAAGGGAACCTCTAGACCCCCGAAATAAACACGTCTCTCCCCACAATCCTACCTACCATTCTGCCGTTGTTGGTTTGCCTATGAAATTCACCTGCTCTTTTTCATTAAAATGATACATTCTCATTAGAGAAAATACTGAACATGTTAAGCGATCTTCCTAACACCTACCAATCATGACAGCCGATAACAACTTTTGGGTGTCTTTTCTTCTGGTTTTTTTAATAAACAGAGTTTAATTTGGGATTTTTCTTGGCTGGTTTGTTTGCCTCTGTTTTTGCTTTTAGCAGTTAAACAGACCTATATTCACATTCCAACTATGACACCTGCCAGCAGCTTAACCTAGACTAAATTACTTAATGTTTGTCACCATCAGCTTCTCCATAAGGAAAGTCATTACAATAGAAAAGTATACTTCAAAGGTCTGTTTGGAGAGTTAAATGATATCACTTGTGTAAAGTGCTTAGATATTATCCACCACCGTTATCATCATCATTACAAATAACTTTGTCTCTATTTCTCATGTAATGTTCTATCAAGCATTTCTCCATGTTGTTATAAATTATTAATAAACAGGATTTTCATGTGTACCTAGTATTTCATTGAGTGGAACTATCAAAATTAATGAATCCCTCATTGATGACTGTTCTAGTTGTGCCAATAGTTTGCTATTACAAATAAAGTTGTAATAGCAACTTTTCTTTTCACCTAAACCTCTCTTTGTATTTAGAAGGTTGAATTTAGCATAATTCTAAAAATGTTTTCTTATTTATTTTTTGAGACAGGATCTTACTCTGCTGCCCAGGCTGGAGTGCAGTGGCACAATCATAGCTCACTACCTCCTAGGCTCAGATGATTCTCCTGAGTAGCTGGGACCACAGACAAGCACCACTGCACTAGGCTAATTTTTGTATTTTTTTGTAGAAATGAGGTTTCACCATGTTGCCCAGGCTGGTCTTGAACTCCTGGGCTCAAGCAATCCTCCCACCTTGGCCTCCCAGTGTGCTGGGATTACAGGTGTGAGCCACCACACCAGGCCTGTTTTCTTAATTTAGATCAGCGATTGGCAAACTATGACCCACGGGCCAAATCTGGCCACATCCTTATTTTGTAAACAAAGTTTTATTGGAAACAAAACCATATCCATTCATTTATGTCTAATCCATAGCTGCTTTTGTTCTGATATGGTAGAATTGAGTGCTTGTTGAAACTCAATTGACAGAAACTGTGAGGCCCGAAGAGCCTGAGCTATTTACTACCCAATCCTTTTTTAAAAAGTTTGCTGACCTTTGATCTGGATTATAAAACATAGAATTATTTGGCCAAAGAGTATAAACACTGTTAAGGCTCTTGATACATATTGCCAACTCCTCTACAAAAGAGTTTTACCAATTTCCACTCAATTTAACTACACTCTCTCCAGCACTCAATGACTCCTTTCTTCCTTGCTTCCTCCCTTCCTCCCTTCCTCCCTTCCTTCCTCCTCTCTCTCTTCCTCCCTCCCTCTCTTCCTTCATTTTTACTTCTCTTTCTCTGTCTTTCTTTCTTCTGAGGACTAAGCTCTGATTTTTTCTTATCTTGCCCAAATTTCTGTCTAAGGCATCTGGGAGTCACACCCTACAAACCATAAATTCTCATCAGATGGGTTTTATTTAACCTTATATATCGTGACTTACTTTCCTATCTGACTCTGGCACAACATTACATGACAAAGAAGAAAATCAAAATATTTTACCCCCAAACATGTTTTTTTGTCATATTTTTAAATGGCCCTGCAAAGACTTTTTTTGTGGGGTAAAACCTACATCTGTAAAGAAGCTCTATTATGATAGCTAGATCTTTTTCTTCCAGGCCCTCCCAATCCTAAAGAGATTAACTGAGAGTCTAACACCTTTTAAAAGTCTGAATAGGAAACATTTGTCATCCATTGTCTCTAAGGGCAGCCACTATAAGACTTCAAAAGAACCTTGGTCTCCATAATCTTTTATCTTCACCTGAACATTCCCTTTCTATCGATCCCAGGTCTTTAGACTCAACCGTCAACCAGAAAATGTTCACATTTACCTATAGCCTTGAAGCTGCCCCCCAATCCCCCCCTTCAAATTGTCCCATTTTTCTGGACCAAACCTGCATATTTCTCAAATGTATTTGATTGATTTCTCACACCTCCCTAAAAGGTATAAAACCAAGCTGCAGCCCAACCACCCTGGGCACATGTTCTCAGGACTCCCGAGGGCTGTGTCACAGGTCCTGCTCACTCCTATTTGGCTCAGAATAAATCTCTTCAAGTATTTGACAGAGTTTGACTCTTTTCATCGACACTTTCTTTTTTTTTTAATTATACTTTAAGTTCTGGGATACATGTGCAGAACATGCAGGTTTGTCACATAGCTATACATGTGCCATGGTGGTTTGCTGACTCTTTTCTTACGTGATTTTTATTTGACAATTTTATGAGACCTCCTTTTATTTATTTCTGAATTCTTTTATTATAAGATTATCTACACTTTTAAAATTAATTCATTAGCAATAAAATTTTGAACTTTCATCTCTCAGGAGATGAGAAGTGTTTGCTCTTTCATCCACATGTCTGGATCTCACAGTGTCACACAGGTGAATTTACATAAAGGTTAAAGAATACCCGCCTCCCTACTAGAATGTCCACCCCAGCAGGGCAGGAACCGTATCTGTTTCTGATTCTCCTTTGTATCTTTGTATCTGATTCTGCTCCTTACAGGGCTCTATGCTTCGTTTCTCATTAGATCCTTTCAACAATGAAGGTAGAAAAGATGGGGACTATTACTGCTGCTTGACAAATAAGGAAACTGTCAAGCTCTGGCATATAAAATGATTAAACTAAGGTTACCCAGAGCTAATGGCTGAGCCACAGTAGAACCTACATTCAATCAACATTATTTGAAAGGCCATAGAGGGAAACCTTTGGTTTCAGGACTGAAACAAAACCATGTCCCCGTTTCTGACTCTGTGCCTATGCTAGACATCATTCATTGATCACAGCACTCTTTCCAGGCTAGCGTGGCCTCCGCTCAGACTACTGCCCAAGGCAACACCCCAGGAAGCCACATATTAACTTGCTATGTATAAAATCTAGAACTTTCCTGCAAAAGGCAGGAAGATAGGTTCTAGTTCCAGCTCTAATATTTGAGTGTATATCCCTTGTAATGCAAATAGCTCCGATTGATAAAGCCTTTCATCAGAAAGTTCCTTTTTAAATTCTAGGGCTACCTGAAGGTACGGAATGTCAAAGCCAAAAGGAATCTTGGAATCTGCTAAGGCTGTGAGGATCACACATTCCTGAAATGTCATAAATTGTTTAAGGTAGCACAAGTTAATATTAGAGCTGGGACTAGAACCCATCTTCCTGCCTTTTGGAGGAAAGTTCTAGATTTCCAGTGCCAGGAAACTTCAATAGAAGAATACTCAAAGTTTTCCCCTTCGACATCAAAATTTATATGTCATTACCTCCTGGATTCACCAGCATCTCTGGCCCAAGGTAGCCATGCCTGAACCCAGAAACATTACTCAGATCTGTTCTTTAGCCTCTTTGTTATCTCTCACATGGGACCACCCACCCCTTAGCCATTTAAGCCGGAAACTTGGGAGCAATGGTTGACCTCACACTCCTCTTCTCTTGCAGGACAACCGCCATAGGCATGTGAACCAGAGAAACCCCATCTTGAATAGGGGCTGGGTAAACTGAGGCTGAGACCTACTGGGCTGCATTCCCAGATGGTTAAGGCATTCTTAGTCACAGGATGAGATAGAAGACTGGCACAAGACACAGGTCATAAAGGCTTTGCTGACAAAACAGGTTGCAGTAAAGAAGCTGACCAAAACCCACCAAAACCAAAATGGCCATGAGAGTGACCTCTGGTCGTCCTCACTGCTACACTCCCACCAGCGCCATGACAGTTTACAAATGTCATCGCAATATCAGGAAGTTATCCTGTATGGTCGAAAAAGGGGAGGCATAAATAATCCACCCCTTCTTTAGCATATCATCAAGAAATAACCATAAAAATGGGCAACCAGCAGCCCTCAGGGCTGCTCTGTCTATGGAGTAGCCATTCTTTTATTCCTCTACTTTATTATTGAACTTACTTTCACTTTACTGTATGGACTCGCCCTGAATTCTTTCTTGCATGAGATCCAAGAACCCTCTCTTGGGGTCTAGATCGGGACTCCTTTCCTGTAACTAAGGTGGCCATGCCTGAACCCAGCAAAATTACTCAGATCTGTTCTTCAGCCTCTTCCTTATCTCTCACATGGAACCACCTACCCCTTAGCCACTTAAGCCAGAAACGTGGGAGCAATGGTTGACTTCATTCTCTTCTTCTTTTGCAGAACAACTGTCAAACCAACAAGTCCTTCCAGCTGTATCTAACAAATATTTCTTTAACCTAGTCTCCTTCTCCTACCCTCTTTGAACATTGTTCTCCTTCAGTAACCAAACTGGTCTCCCTGCCTTGTTTCACCTCCTCCAATCCATTGTCCATGCTGCAGTCTTTGAGCTGTTTGTTCAACCATTTAGTCGTTCATCAAACAGGTACCCACCATGTGCTGGACACTTGAAATATGAAGGAGAATCAGAAACAGACGTGGTTCCTGCCCTGCTGGGGTGGGCATTCTAGTAGGGAGGCAGGCATTCATCCAAATCAACCTCCTTTCTTTTCTGTCTCCCCTCTTTCCTTCTTCCACCCACCATGTTCACTGAGTGCCTAGTTTACCACCTGAAAGAGCACACAAAGGGGACTTGATCTGATCAGGAGCGAGGTGGTGGTCAAATAATCCCCCGAATTACATAGAAGTATAACTACGGTAAGTGCTATGAAGGGGAGCTAACCAGTCATAGTAGTATTTATAACGAGGTCCCCTATCTGATCTAAGAACCACGTGTCTGAGCTGCAGAGTCTACCCGCTTCATTAGCGCCAGGCTCACTGTTACTCATCTTGCAAGCCTTAGCTAAGATGTTGCCTCCCTCATTCCCTCAGACTTTCTCAGCCACCCCTGCTGTCTCCATCATAACACTGACTATGCTGTTTTATACTTTTCTGTGTTCACATCTGTTTCCCCACTAGACCACGAGTTCTTTGAGAGCAGAAATATCCTTCCATCTCGGTGGCTCAGTAGTTCTCAATCCTGGCAGTATATGGAAATCACACGGGGGAGCTTTAAAAGTGTTCAGACCCCTGGACCCCTTCCCAAACCTATTTAATCAGAATCTCAGAGAGTGTGGCCCAGACACAGAATTTCTAAGTCCCTCAGGTGACTCTAATGTGCAGCCAGGGTTGAGAACCAGAGGGATAGCCCCTGCCATTATCACAGTTCCTGCACATAGGAGTTTTTTGTTAGAGAGCTAAAGGGAAGTATCTTCCCACCTCACTCCTATTATGCCCAGCTGCCTCTCCCCTCAGGTCCCTCTCCCTTCTAGAAAGTCTGAAAAGGTCAGATCGCTCCATAATAAGCTCCTCCCCATGGCATTTATCATGACTGTCATTTTACACTTGTTTATGCAGTTCATTCATTATCACCCATCTCACTCACTAGCGTTCCAAGAAGACCAGGTATGACTTTTGCCCAGCATTATATAAGCCATGTCCAACCTAGTTCCTGGCAGATATTAAGGACTCAGTAAAAATTGTTTTTTGAGACAGCGTCTCATTCTGTCACCCAGGCTGGAGTGTGGTGGTGCAGTCTTAGCTCACTATAGCCTCTGCCTCCTGAGCTCAAGTGATTCTCCTGTCTCAGCCTCCCAAGTAGCTGGGATTCCAGGTGTATGCCACCACACCTGGCTGATTTTTGTATTTTCAGTAAAGACAGGATTTTGCCATGTTGGCCAGGCTGGTCTCGAACTCCTGACCTGAAGTGATCCACCCACCTTGGCCTCCTGAAGTGCTGGGATTACAGGTATGAGCCACACCTGGCCTCAGTAAATATTTGATGAATGATAATGGTAAGAGTAGGAGGAGTGAGAGGATTAGAAAAAATAATGAGTACTAGGTTTAATACCTGGGGGATGAAATAATCTGTACAACAAACCCCCGTGACACAAGTTTACCTATGTAACAAACCTGCACTTGTACCCCTGAACTTAAAAGTTAAAAAAAATGAGCAAAATACAGAGACAGCATAGAGAATATCAGGACAAGAATAGGGGTGGAAGCTGTCTTTTTCATTTTCCTCCCAGTAATCTCTCACTGAAAAATCTCACTCGCCCTCATTATATGCCTTATAATGATCCAGCATCATTCTTTCCCATGTTCCTCTTTCCAGACATCAGACCAGTCTGAGGTCTGCTCTGAGCAAGGGATGCATTCAATGTTCCCTGCTTCTGAGAAACAGACAAAATAAATTATGAATTAAGCATCCCAGCAGCTTCAATAGGTGATGTCCCCTCAGAAAGTTCTAAAGAAAAGCAGATACAGAGGTATTCGAGTCTGCCCATATCTGTGCAGATGGGGGGAAAATCCCATTGAGAGGAAACACTGAGTCCCACATGGAGAATCCACACCACCCTCCTTACCTAATTCTGAGCTGGTTGCTTGGTGAACCTGGTATTGGGTACTCCCTGGGCACAGAAAGTGTTCGGTACTTGGGGCAAGAGTGGAGTGAACAAGAAAGTCTGCTGGCTCTGGAATGAGACAGATCTGAGTTTATGAGACCTTGGGAACACCACTTAACCATTTATGCCTGTTTCCCCAGGTGTGAAATGGGGATAATATTAACCACTCTTGGGTTTATGGTGAGCAATGAATTGCATGAGCTACATCTGCTACACAGCACAATTCCTGGAATGTAGTAAATGCTCAATATCTATATTTTATCTATTCCCTGCCTTAAGAAAGAAGCCCTGGATTAAATTCGACAGACATGGTTTCAACACTTACTCCATGGTAGGCCACTTGCTAGGCAAAAAGCAGGCATTCATCCAAACCGAGCTGTCTTCTTTTCTGTCTCCCTTCTTTCCTTCTTGCTCCCACCATGTTTGTTAAGTGCCTAGTTTACTCCATGAAAGGGCACACAAAGGGGCCTTGATCTGATCAGGAGGGAGGTGGTGGTCAGGGAAGCTTTATTGTTTAAGGTAGCACAAGCTAATATTAGAGCTGGGACTGGAACCCATTTCCTGCCTTTTAGAGGAAAGTTCCAGATTTCCAGTGCCATGAAACTTCAATAGAAAAATGCTCTAAGATTCCCCTTTAGACTTCAAAATTTATGTAACTAGTTACCTCCTGGACAGATTCACCAGCATCTCTGACCCAAAGTGGTCATGCCTGAACCCAACAACATTACTTGGATCTGTTCTTCAGCCTCTTCCTTACCTCTCATGCAGGACCACCCACTCCTTAGCCACTTACGCCAGAAACTTGGGAGAGATGGTTGACTTCATTCTCTTCTTCTCTTGCAGCACAACTGTCAAACCAACAAGTCCTTCCACCCATATCTAACAAATACTTCCTTAACCTATTCCCTTTCTCCTACCCCCTTTGAACATTGTTCTCCTTCAGTAACCACACTGGCCTCCCTGCCTTGTTTCACCTCCTCCAATCCATTGTCCATGCTGCAGTCTTCGAGCTGTTTGTTCAATCATTTAGTCATTCAACAAACAGGTACCCATCATATGCTGGATACCTGAAATATGAAAGACAATCAGAAACAGAAACAGACATGGTTCCTGCCATCCTGGGATAAACATTCTACTAGGGAGGCAGGCATTCATCCTGCCTCTTGAGAAAGAGCTCTGTAAGCTGAGATCAGAAGGTGAAGAGTAACAGAATGAGCAACCCACATGAAGAAATATGTGGCAAATTGCAAGAATGACCAAAATACTTTGCAGCTCTTACCATCAAGAAGTGGAGTCTATTTCCCCATGCCTTGAATACAGCCTGGCATTATGGTGGGCTTGGAGCAGTAGATTCTAGCAACTTCTACTCTAAGGCTCTAGAAATCTGCCTCCATGTGAAGAAGGGAGCCGCTAGACTTCTGGAGGATGAGAAACCCATAGGCCAGTTACCCCTGCTCACCACAACCAACCGACTGCTAACTGCAGTATGTTCAGTGAGGCCATCCTAGACCATCAGCCACCTAACAGCAGAGCCAGATACCAAGAAAACCCAACTGAGAGGAGCCAATCCAGCCCAAACAAGAAGAACTTCCCCATTGCGCCAGAATCATGATCTCAATAAATAGTTGCTATGCTAAGCAACCAAGATTTGGAGTCATTTGTTATGCAGCAGTTGATAACTGATAAATGACAGCATTTGCAAAAGCTTTGAGGTGAGAAGGAGCTGAGTAGTTTCAAGAACCTGAAAGGATATCTGAGTTGTAGAGTGAAGAAGGCAAGTGGTCCTCAGGCCATCTAATGTCCTATAGGCAAGATTATATCATTCATGCCTATTCATTTAACTAACCATTCTCTCGCCCTAGGACTCAGGTGTTCTCTTAGAGAAGTGCAGTGTAGGCACTGAACTGGTGCCTGGTGCATGAAACTATCCTCCAAAGAGATATTTTCAAGATTATTTCAACAAGGAGGTGGTTAGCGGTTAGATGGATGAATCATTTCCATTACCTGGAAGTGCAGTTTTCATGAAACCCTGTTTTCATAATGTTTCTGTTTCCCTCTGGTTTGGAGCCAGGTGAGGGGAAAGAAATGCTTATCTAGTCACTCTTGGCTTTGTGCAGTGTGGCCCCTGTCTTAGTATATTAAAAAGCGCCTTGTGAAAGAAATAACAGATTCATTGAACAGTCTTGCAAGCCCCATTAATAAATGCATTAACCTAATCAGCCCCGGTACCTTGTGAGCAGATGGCTGACAAACCGACCAGAAAACAGATGTGTGAGCCTTTCGACAACACTGGCCCTCTCCCGTTTGATTTTTCTTCATTTACAAAAGAAGAAGAAGAAAGAAAAAGGTGCTTTCCTTCCAATGAACCTAATTGCCTTGAAGAAACTGGGGCTGTAAAATTAAACTATACCTTCCTCCATCTGTCTCTCTGTTAATTAGCAGCAGACACTTGTGCAGGTGCAGGGCGGGATGGAGCCTGGCTTCCGTGGAAAGGGAGAACATCAAGGTAATAACTAGTTTCCAAAACAAGCTGCACATCTGAGGGTCTCAGCAGGCAGCCTCCCACCTACCTCCTTTCCTTGAGGCAAAGATATCTTAGGGAGGGGTTCCTACCACTCATTCTTGCTTGGTAATAATCTTGGGTCACAGGTGGTGGGTTTCACCTGGTAAGCAATGCCCCAACCAAAGCTTTCACATTTCCTCATGGGTTTCTGCCTTTGGCTCAAGGGTATGACAAAAGGCAGCAATTAATCTTCCCATTACACTTAATAAAATCCAAATTCTTTGCAACGGTCCCTGAGGTCTGTTTGACCTGGACTCTGGCTACCTGTGCACCCTCCTCTCCTCCATACCTATTGTGAACACATCACCGGGGGTGTTTGTTTCTTAAAGCTGCCATCACAAAGTACCACAAACTTGATGGCTTAAAACAACAGAAATACATTCTCTTGCAGCTCCAAAGGCCAGAAGTTGGCTGGGCCATGCTCCCTCTGAAGGCTCCACCACAGGATCCATTCTTGCCTCTTCTAGTTTCTGGTGGTTGCTGGCAATCCTTGGCATCTCTTGCCTTGGAAGTTACATCATTCTAATCTCTGCCTTAGGTTTCACGTGGCCATTTTCCGTGTGTGTGTGTGTGTGTGTGTGTGTGTGTGTGTGTCTGTGTCTGTGTGTGTATGTGTCCAAATTTCTTCCTTCTTATAAAGATACCAGCCACTGGATTAGGGCCCACATTAATTCAGTATATCCTCAACTTGATGACCTCTGCAAAGACTCTATTTCCATGTGCATTCCCAGCCTGAGGTTCCGAGCGGACATGGATTTAGGGGGGTACTATTCCACCATACATGAGATTCCTTTCTATTCCTGAACACACCAAGCTTGTCACCATCTCAGCGCCTTTGGACCTCATCCCTGCTGTTTCCACTATTTAAATACTCCTTCTTGCCATTTGGTCCTGTGACCAAAGGCTACCACCTGAAAAACCCTCCTAATACCCAAAGAAGACACTCCCACCTATGGCTCTGACGACCTCTCCCTATTTTAATATGTTCATAGGCCATATTAATACATAAAGTTATCTTTTTTGATTACTTGTGTCTGTCTCTCTTAACCAGAATATAAAGCTCCACTTAGGGCAGAGGTTGTATTTGTTCTGCTCACTGCTTAATCCTCAACATCCAGCCCAGTACCTGGCACACAGGAGGGGTGCAATAATATGCATGTGATGAAAGAAGGAAAGCACTGATGATATTCCAATTCCAATGACAGTCCATGAAATATGAGAAATGGGCAGGATGTTTAATCTCCTGGTCATTCAGTCTGTATCACCGAAGACTGAATGATCTGTTCTTTACAGGTACTGAAGGGCTGGAGCTTGGGTTAAGTGCTTTTATTTTTCAGACAGGCGAACTAGGATCCATCTTCCTGTATGAGAATGTGCAGAGACCTGGATACTTTTTAGCAGACCTAGCTCGGGGGAGGGAGGTAGAATAAAGTCAGGTGAAAGAGGCAGGGATCGATTAAAGAGACTGTTTAGGTATATCAGAAGTCTGAGTATCAACAGGGACTTCCTCTCTATTTCCCCACTCTTGTCAATGGCAAACTGAGTAACTGCTCACCTTTCTTAAGTGTGTGTTCTATGCTACTGCCTTCACTAGGAATTTACATTTGCTACCTGCTTCAATACTCTCAACATCCTAACGAGGTAGGTGTTACCATTGGTCTTATTTTATAAGTGGGAAACTGAGGCTCAGAGCGCTTTGACAGTTTGTCCAAAAAATGGAGCTGAGACTTGAACCCAGGACACCTGGCTCCACTGCCTGAATTTATGACCATCACACTCAATATTTATGGAACCTTTTGCCTGCTGTGTAGAACATTGCAACGCAGGCATTCTACATTGCCTGCAATGAAAAATAAATATTACTCCTTTGACAAGGATCTATCTGCAGGAAAATATTCCTTCAAAACTAAAGAATGGGGTGGATGGGGTGAGAGTTATGCAGGGAAAACACTCTTCTTGATTCTTCCTCTCAAAATATCAGGGATTGGGGCAGAAGTGTAAATATCATATTCTCAAGAGAAAATATCAAGATGTCACAGCCAAAAGTTTAACGAAGCCCAGAAATTTGCCATCAAGGCAAAATATGTTTATCTTTTTCTTCCTTAACAAAGCCCAGAAATTTGCCATCAAGGCAAAATATGTTTATCTTTTTCTTCCTTAAGGTGGGGTAGNAGAAATTTGCCATCAAGGCAAAATATGTTTATCTTTTTCTTCCTTAAGGTGGGGTAGGAGGGGAGAGCTGGGGGTGATGTGAGACTCCCTGCCAGGTTGGCTACTGCATTATAAGAGGCAGGGATCTAGCATCCTCTGAGTTATGTGGACATTGGCTGGAGTACTGGCTAGTCACAGACAGGAAGCTGGTTTCCTATAACAGGGCTGGATTAAGTAGAGCTGCAGACTAATGAGGAAGTGAGAACTGAGACTGAGGTTTCTTCACCATCACTCCAGTCCAGGCACTCACCGGGAGCTTTGCATATGTCTTCTCATTCAGTTTGTCCTCTGAGCCATTGAGGTCGATGTGGTTTCCTGGGCTTTTCATGCCATATCCCACTGATTCCCTCCATGACAATGTAGTGAGATTCTATTTTGAGATTTTAATCAAATTTTCTTGTCCTTGTGCTTCCACTATCCCTTCACTTTTTGTTTTGTTTCGTTTTTGTTTTTTGTTTTTTTGAGACTGAGTCTAGCTCTATCGTCTAGGCTGTAGTGCAGTGGCGCGATCTCGGCTCACTGCAATATCCACCTCCCGGATTCAAGCAATTCTCCTGCCTCAACCTCCCAAGTAGCTGGGATTACAGGCACCCACCACCACACCCAGCTAATTTTCATACTTTTAGTAGAGAGGGAGTTTCACCATGTTGCCCAGGCTGATCTCAAACTCCTGACCTTGTGATCCACCTGCCTCAGCCTCCTAAAGTGCTGGGATTACAGGCATGAACCACCACATCCAGTCTATCCCTTCACTTTCAATGATGATATGGTTTGGCTCTGCGTCCCCACCCAAATCTCATCTTAAAGTGTAATAATCCCCACACTTTGTGGGAGGGACCCAGTGGAAGGTCACTGAATCATGGAGGCGGGCTTTTCCTGTGCTGTGCTCTTCCTTGCCTTCTACCACATGTGAGGCCTCCCCAGCCATGTGGAACTGTGAGTCCATCAAAACTCTTTCCTTTATAAATTACCCCGTCTCAGTCTGTTACGCAGCATGAGAACAGACTGATACAAATGATGACAAAGAACCAGTGTGTTGGTTTTGAATTCTACACTAGGTTCTTGAAAGCTATGGTAGGGCTCCCAGTCTTGAAAGACAAGACAATGAGATCTGGGAATGTTGAGAACGAAACAGGAGTTAATATGGCTGGGAATTTGAAAGATTCAATGCACCAGTTTTATATGACAGATAACAAAGTTTGGAAGTATGCACATCTCACTCGGTCACCCAGGCTGGAGTGCAGTGGCATGATCAGAGCTCACTACAGCCTCGATCTCCTGGGTTCAAGTGATCCTCCCACCTCAGCCTCCTGAGAATCTAGGACTACAGCCATGCACCACCATGCCTGGCTATTTTTGTTTTTATTTTTGTAGAGAAGGGGGTCTCACTATGCTGTCCAGGCTTGTCTCAAACTCCTGAACTCAAGCAATCCTCCCGCCTCAGCCTCCCAAAGTACTGGGATTACAGGCGTGAGCCACCACACCTAGGCATGTCTGACTTTTGTGACTACAAAATCTTCTTTACCATATGGAGGAAAGAGTATAAACTTTGACAGCAGATGGATCTGAAATCAAATCTCTAAGCTTCACCTATAAAATTGAAACTAAAATAACCAGGCCTATGTGACCTGGGGATGGAGAGTATTGAAGAGAATGGTGTAGAGTACCTTGCATCCTGAAAAAGGCCAATGTCATTGCCTCATAGCAGGTATTCAAAGGATAGTAGCTGCTATTTCTGTCATCATCAGAAAATATAAAGATTATAAAATTAGGATAATAAAATATACCTTGTGGAGTGCAGTGTAGAAGTAAATGAGACAAGGCTTGTAAAACCTCAGAACATTATATGCAGTGCATGGTACATTTCCTGAAATGTATATTCCCATCAGAGAAAATGCTGTAGCTAACTGCTACTTATCTCCCAGATTGGATTTATTCTACCTTTTTTTTCTTGGACACATGGTCACTCAACTTGGAACTAGATTTGCCAGCCTTCTTGGAAGCTACATTTGGCCATGAAACTGATCTCCCACCAATGAAGTAATAGCAAAAGTGACGTGTCCAACTTCTGCTTTACCTGACTTGCTTTAAAAAAAAAAATACTTGTTCTGGGGCTCTTCTCTTTCCTCTTCCCTCAGGCCAGAAATATGCAGTGACAGCAACCAACTATAACAATGCAGATGAGGACAAGATGGTAAGAGTCATAGTGCAACAAGCTTGGAGGAACCTGGGTCCCGGAGTGACCACTTGGAGTACAGATGCCCACCAACCTGGACTACTCTCCTTGGGTCACGATATGGTTGGGCTGTGTCCCCACCCAAATCTCACCTTGAATTGTAATGATTCCCACGTGTCATGGGAGGGACCTGGTGGGAGGTAACTGAATCATGGGGGTGGGTATTCCCTGTGCTGTTCTCGTGGTAGTGAATAAGTCTAATGAGATCTGACCATTTTATAATGGGGAGTTCCCCTGCACACGCTCTCTTGCCTGCTGCCATGTAAGACGTGTTTTGCAATCCTCCTGGCCTTCTACCATGATTGTGAGGCCTCCCCAGCCATGTGGAACTGTGAGTCCATTAAACCTCTTTCCTTTATAAATTACCGAGTCTCGGGTATGTCTTTAACAGCAGCATGGAAACAAACTAATACAGGTCTATTACATGAGACAGCTATATCCAAAATAGGCAAATATATAAAGACACAAAATAGGCAAATCATTGCTTGAACCAAGGGTTAGCTGGGAGAGGACTGCTAAGACAGTGAGAGATGGAAAATGTCTACTAATGGTTATAGAGTTTCTTTTTGGGGTGAGGAAAACGTTCTAATATTGACTGTAAATGATGGTTGTACAATTCTGCGAACATTCTGAAAACCACTGGATTTTACACTTTATATGGGTGAATTGTATGATAGGTGAATCACATCTCAATAAAGCTGTTAAAAAAAGAAATACTTATTTCTCTTAAGCACGGTATTTGTGGGACCTTTGGGTACTGTGAAACAGCATTTACTTTAACTTATATAGGACCATTTTCTGGGTCTCTGCTTTCTTCTGCTTCACAAGCTGAATTAAAAAGTAAAAGGGAAAGAGTTCATGTTTTTTGTTTTTTTGTTTTTTGTTTTTAAGTCCAGGTATTTCTCTCTTCTTTTGAACTACATGGTATAAAGCTGTGCAGGTTCCAGAGGCTGTCTCAGCAGACAGAAACAAGAAAGGTAGGGAAAAAAGCCCCAGTTTCCTAAGCAGGAGAGGACCAGGGAGGAGATGGGAAGATTTGTCTTTATGGCAAATTAGTTGCATTTCACCTGCCTCCGGGCCTTGCTGCAGAGACACAAGTAGGGGAAGCTGCACATGAACCAAGTCCTAAAGAAGCATGGGGCATCTGGCCCTCCCTCCAGGGCACCATATCATTCCCAAAGCCACACTGCTCTAAGATAGAAAATCAGAAAGGGCATCCAGGAGCCTGGCCCTTTTTTAGTCTTAACCCTGAAGGCTCCCGACAGGCGGTGGTACTGTGATTTTTTTTTCTAAAATCTCACATATAGGCAAACTATCAATCCAAGTGAGGAGGGAGCCTTTGCTAGGGAGAATTCTAACACAGCCCCTGGCCTGGGCTTTGCACCAAAGCTGTCCAGCCTGTACCATGGGTCCCCTTTGTTGTGGCTGCCAGGAGCCCTCTGAAACCTCAGGCCCTTTCTCTCTTTGCTTAGGCAGTCCTGCTGTACAGTCAACATCTTCTGAAAGGCTACTAGACAAAGGCGGACAGGCTCATACTCCAGCCACAGCTGACCACAGATCCCCTGCCCCTGATTCCCACGCAGGGTCCTGGATGGAACTGTGTCCACTCACTGCCTTCCTGTGCATTGCTGCTCTATAGAGATTTTTTTTTTCCAGAAATTCATTGCTTGGTCTGTCTTCCAATCATCCTCCCACTTGGTGAAATTTCATACAACTGGTGGTTTTCTAAATGAAGCAAATTAAGGGAAAGAATTCTAAGTCCTACTTGTCACCTTCCTCTTGGCTGTAGTTTCCTGGGTCCATGTCAATGTAGATAATTATGAGATTTGGGATCCTATGTTAGATTAATGCACGAATCAATTCTTTGACCTTCTCCGTATCCACACTCTGTTCCATGTGACTAAGAGATGTTAGCAGACATGAGACATACAGGCATTTGGAGAAGTGCTTGCTGGTTTGAATTTCTCTCTTGCACCTCTGCCACCCTCATGAGACCATGTCTGGGCTGCCTTATTTGAGGATGAGGCACATGGAGCAGAGTCAAGTCACCCAAGTCGTTCCAGTTAAAACCAGCCTAGATCAGCCAGCATCCAACCAACTCCCAGAGAGATGGGTGAAATCACCTGAGATAAGAAGAACCTCCCACATCAGTAGAAATCACTGGCATATAGACTCCTGATCTAAATAAATGCTGGACTAAATACATTTTAAGCTATGAGATTTGAGGTTATTTGTTACGCAGTGTTATTGTGGCAGTAGCTGACTGATACAAATACCAATCATTCACTCACCATATTTCCAAGAAGAGCCCCCAATTTTCATGTGAGATGCATCTCTTTCCTATTCTTTTTTTTGAGATGGAGTCTCACTCTGTCACCCAGGCAGAGTGCAATGGTGTGATCTTGGCTCACTGCAACCTCGACCTTCTGGGTTCAAGTGATTCTCCTGCCTCAGCCTCCTGAGTAGCTGAGATTACAGGCACCCACTATCATGCCAAGCTAATTTTTGCATTTTTGTTGAGATGGGGTTTCACCACCTCTGTTGGCCAGGCTGGTCTTGAACTCCTGATCTCAGGTGATCTGCCCGCCTCGGCCTCCCAAAGCCTCTCTCCTATTCTTAATCCATGTGCTTTGGATGTCATATCCCTCCACTTCCCCATGCCCCAGTCATTCTCCATTTCTTTGTCCGCCTACAAATTATTTTAGAGGTGGGCACGTGACAAGGTAAGCTAATCAGCACAAAGCCTGGGATATTTACTTATAGAGGCCCAGGGGGCAAAAAAATTTATAGTCTCAAGCTTTCCATTTTTCAGGAGAGGAAACTTTAGCATCTGTTATATACCAAGCTCAAAGACTGTCACATAGATAAACCAGTATTGGGTCTAGAATACAGGTTTCCAGACTTCCCTCTGGTTGATTCTCACTTCCCAGTGCCTTTTCAGGAAAGACAAAATTTCCTTTGAATATCTATGCCCAGTTTCATTTAATAATTTATTAACAAAATGTATGTTGAGTGCCTACTGTGTGTAGTGTGGGCGTCATGCAAGATGGCTTTGGAATGAACAGGATCTGGCTGGGTTAGCCTCGGAAGGACACATGGCCAAACTAGTCAAATGTTTATTGCAATCTTGATGCAACAGCATTTCTGCAAACCAGAGACCCCTCTCTGTGCATTCATTTCATGCCCTATGTGTTCCCAAGGAAGCTCATCAAAACCCCAGTGTTTGCTGTGTGCTTTTCAAAGGGGACTGAACTCAGGAGCGAGTAGGATTTGATTTTTATTAAAAAACTTCACCTCACATCACCCTCCTGTCTTCCACCTGCTTTGCACCCGGTGGCTCATGACCAAACCAATAACGAAAATCTGGAAATTGCAAAAGCCTGAATTTCATGAAGTAATGTTTTAAAGCTGCCTTTAGGTGGGTGTTCCCTCCCCTGGGATGGTCTACAGGATGCATGCACTCCAATGGAACTGTAGCCCTATTGCACATTGCCTACTGTCTTGTGCCTTTTGCATGAGCATTTCTCATTGGGCTAAGTCAATTTTCTTAGCAGAAAGAAAGAACTAGCATGTACTGAGTACCTACTATGGGCTAGACACTGGTTTAGCCATTTTATCTACATTGTCTCATTTAAACCCTCTTAAAGAGACATGGCAGGCAATATCATTCTTTCCATGTGACAGATGAAGGAACTAAGGCCCAGAGATGTTTAATAATATGGTTGCCAAATTACTCTGTCACTGCCAATAAGTGGCAGAACAAGAAGCCAAACCCAAGACTATCCACTTCCAATGCTGTTACCGTCCAGCTGTGGCCCCAGCTAAAATCACCACTAAGAAAACAGTTTTATTTCAGCAAACAGCAAAAATACATTGGGAAGAACGCTGGTATGTAAATTCATGCTGTGTTGCAAACTGTGATTGCATCTAGGGTGGCGGATTAGGAAAAGCTAGGTCTAAACTCTAATGTACATAAGAAGCGCCCAGGAGGTGCATTTTTAAAATGAATACACTGGGACACGACACTCGGATGTTCAAATTCCTTAGGAAGTGAGTGGGCCCGGGATCTACATTTGTAACAAGCATCTCCAGTGATTCTGGGTCAAGTCCTCAAGCCCCTCTTTGAGGTCTGGACCCCAGCCCTGTTGTGATGTAGTTCTCTTTTTTGGTCTTAGGAAACCCCAGTTTCCTCATATATAAAAGCAGAAAAGCTAAGTGAAGTGTCCTTCCTTCCTTCCTCCTTTCCTTTCCTTCCCTTCCCTTTCCTTCCCTTTCTGCCTGCCTTCCTTCCTTTCTTTCTTCCTTCCTTCTTTCCTTCCTTCCTTCCTTCCTTCCTTTCCTTCCTTCCTTCCTTCCTTCCTTCTCTCTCTCTTTTTTTTGACAGTCTTGCTCTGTCACCCAGGCTGGAGTGTAGTGGCATATTCTTGGCTTACTGCAGCCTCCGCCTCTGGGGTTCAAGCAATTCTCTTGCCTCAGCTTCCCAGGTGGGACTACAGGCTCCCAGGTGGGACTACAGGCACATGCCACTGTACCCGGCTAATTTTTGTATTTTTAGTAGAGATGAGGTTTCTCCATGTTAGCCAGCATGGTCTCAAACTCCTGACCTCAAGTGATCTGCTCGCCTCGGCCTCCCAAAGTGCTGGGATTACAGGCATGAGCCACCACACCTGGCCTAGTGAAGTATATTTCTTTCTGAAAGACTCCATCAGGATGACTAAGAGCTATCTCCAAAGCAGAGATAAATGGAGACTTTGTGAGTACTGGCCTCTTTTACTCTTATTTAGCACCTATTATATACCAAGCCAAGCCCCGTGCAAAACCTACAGATAGTAGATTCTTTGATTTCCTCTACTGAAGCAATGGTAGAAATGGGAGTGTGGAGCATGTGTGTAACTTGGAAAAGGGAACCCAGGCCAATTCTAGTGAGAAGCACAGAGATTACATTGCAGTCTATGCTGGCAGTTTCTCCTAATTTGATTGCCTTGCTGTGGCACTGGACTTAAGTTCAAAGATTCTGTTTGCAAAATAAACAGATTTCCAAAGACATGGCTTCATCTCGATTAAGAGAGCCTGCTGGGCTTGAGATGGTGTCTTCCAGGGTGGATTTTAAACAGGTGTGACAAGTGTTGCCAAGGCTGGGTGTGGGAGGATCAACAGCAGTGGCCACTAGGGGGCAACTTGCATGGGAAGCCCTACGTAGTGAAAAATAAATCACACCAACTAGTGTGATGTTTACCATTTCCTGTCCTGGGAGACACACTCCAAAGGGAGTCATTTCCAGTGCAGGTGGCAGTAAGAAACTTGTCTCTTGAAGGACCTTATCCTTTCTCCTTGACAGCTACTTCCTTTTCCCATCTCCCCCAGTGACACCCCCTGCTCCCCAGTGACACCTGCACCTCTGCCTACTTCTCTGCCCATGCCCTATGTTCCCAAAGTGGGTTCCCAGCAACATTCATGCCACTGAATGTTAAGATGTTCACTAGTTTTCCTTAAGAACAAAGAGATCAGATGTCAAAAGTGTTTGGGAAATGGTGGGTTAAAAAGAGTTCACCAGTTTTTATTACCACAAGGCTTTTCAGAGCCTTTAATTTGCTCACCTGATAATAACAGTACTACTAATACCAGTTGTAACCTGCATGCATTTATTACTTTCCACATGCCAGGTACTGTGACACATGTTTTAAACATCTTATTTCACAACAAGCTAGGAGGGAGGTGATATGATGGTCTCCACTTTGCAGAACAGAAAATAGGGGATCAGAGAGGTTGAAGATACCAAGACTAGCAAATGATGGTGCCTGTATTGGAACCCATGTGTATCTGAGTCTAAGCCCATCATATCCAACTTGTCTCTTTTTATTTGTGACAGAGTCTCGCTCTGCCATCCAGGCTGGAGTGCGGTGGCATGATATCGGCTCACTGCAACCTCCACCTCCCGGGTTCAAGCAATTCTCCTGCCTCAGCCTCCGGAGTAGCTGGGACTACAGGCACGTGCCACCATGCCTGGCTAATTTTGGTAATTTTAGTAGAGACAGGGTTTCACCATGTTGGCCAGGCTGGTCACAAACTCCTGACCTCAGGTGATCTGCCTGCCTCAGCCTCCCAATGTGCTGGGATTACAGGCGTGAGACACTGCGCCTGGCCTGTCTCTCCCTTTTAAGAAAGTGACAGAATGTGGAAGGTGGGGGCATACAAACTCCCCAACCTTGCTACTATACCTCATTTAGAGTCTGGGTCTAGAGGTTGAGTAGAGAACACTGGCGGCAGACCAATGACCCTAGAGGAACTTGGTTCTCACTGGGACCCCTTTTCCTCTCCCCGGACAAGGCAGGATACAGGTGCCTTTAGCAGGACAGGTGAAGTTAGCCTGGTTTGGGTAGAAAACAGCTCCCTGCTTTTAACCTATCCTGAAATACGCTCTAAATGCATCAGACGACAAAAGGATGATATAAGGACAGAAATGCAGACTGCCTCCAAATGCCATCACAGGGATCCTAATGGCTTTGTTTTTCACAGGGAGGGAAAAAAAAGGTTAATGCCTCAAATTAGTAGGTCTGTCATGTTCCAAATTGTTTGCATTTCTAAAAATGGACTTTGACATGTGAATACTTATTATCTAATGCAAAACCCAAAAATGTCTCTCTCAAGGCAACAGCCAGGCAGTCAGGGGACTCTCATTAAACACACTGATGTAAAGCTCTCTTTCCCAGTGAGGGAACAGAATTCACTCTCCTCCCTGCAACAACTCGGGATGTTTCTGAGCCTCTGGGGCCCTGGTCAAACTCTCCTCTTCAGAACCTTCAGCTTACAAAAAGATATCTGGAGAACAAACCACAGGGTGTTAGTTTCCCCAAAAGATATCTTGACTGCAGTCATTTTCACAGTGTGGTCCCAGACCTGTAGCATCAGCATCACCTTGGGACCTGTTAGCAGTTCCACTCCTCAGACCCCATCCAAGGCTTAGTGAATCAGGTGCTCCTGGGTGAGGCCCAGGAATCTGGGTTTGTAACAACCTTCCGAGTGATGCTGATGCATGCTCAAGCTGGTTACAACGTGAGAGCCATTGGTCTCATGGTCCTCCTCCTCCTCACTCAGTACGTTTTGCAGACTCTCAATGATCCTTCTACTCCATTTTCTTCTCTCTGTCCTCTACCCACCCCAGTGCAGGTCACCACCCACCTGCAAGAGCCTTCCAGTGGGTGTCCACAACTCTAGTCCACAGTCCCCTAATCCAGTCTCCACTTAGAAGCCAGAATAATCTTTTGAGAGGGCAAAAAAAAAAAAAAAAAAAAAAAATGGCCATGACTGTTGATATGGTTTGGCTGTCCCCCGACCCAAATCTCATCTTGAATTGTAACTCCCACAGTTCCCACGTGTTGTGGGAGGAACCCCGTGGGAGAGGACTGAATCATGGAGGTGGGTCTTTCCTGCGCCGTTCTTGTGATAGTGAATGAGTCTCACAAGTTTGGATGGTTTTAAAAATGGGAGTTTCCCTGCACAAGCTCTCTCTTTGCTATCCACATAAGATGTGACTTGCTCCTCCTTGCCTTCTGCCTTGACTGTGAGGTTTCCCCAGTCACGTGGAACTGTGAGTCCAATAAACCTTGCTCTTTTGTAAATTGCCCAGTCTTGGGTGTGTCTTTATCAGCAGCATTAAAACGGACTAATACACCAGTTTCTTGCTTATATCCCTGCGATGCCTCCTAATTTTCCCCAGTTCAAGCTCATTAAAGGGTTCTACCAGCCGGGCGTGGTGGCTCATGCCTGTGATCCCAGCCCTTTGGGAGACTAAGGCAGGTGAGTCATCTGAGGTCAGGATTTTGACCAGCCTGGCCAGCATGGTGAAACCCCATTTCTACTATATATACACACACACACACACACACACAAATATATATATATATATATATATATATATATATCAAAAATTAGCTGGGCGTAGTGGCATGTGCCTGTAGTCCTAGCTACTCGGGAGGCTGAGGCAGGAGAATCACTTGAACCTGGGAGGCAGAGGTTGCAGTGAGCCAAGATCACACCTCTGCACTTCAGCCTGGGTGACAGAGTGAGACTCCATGTCATAAATAAATAAATAAATAAACAAATAAACAAATACATACATAGTTCTACCTCCACCTCCTTAGGTCAGCTACTTCTCCACCAAGTCCAACAAAGCATAAAGAGAAGGGTGTTTCTGGTCTATTCTAAAAAGAGCCGCTTCCCATTACACCCCAGTAGAAAATAGCTTAGAATAAGAGTCAGACTGATAGAGGTTCAAACTGCAACTCTACCACTGAATAGTCATATGACTGTAGACCAGCAAGACTTATCCTTACTTAGACATCATGTCCTCACTTCTAAATGTGGAAGACAATGCCTACACAGCCTTATCATCAGAGAATTAAATGATAAAATGATGTAAAGGGCCAGTCCTCTGGCACATAGGGAGCTAATTAATTAATGATACCTGCCACCTGGTCTGGTCACCCAGCTGGGTTAACTCACAGACTCAAGTCGACCAACTTCTTAACCCTCTCTGCTTACCACGCTGTCCCAGGAAAGCTGAAAATAGCATTCTGTTCTCTAAAAGGCTAATCATTCCCAAGACCCTTGGCCAATAACTTCACTAAGTTTATCTCTCCCTCAGAAGCTGTGTTCTTCTCCCACCCCGCCCCCATTAATTTACCTTGTGTTTTGCCATTTACCATTGCAGCTTTCTGAGAAAAATTAACACATTTCACCTTACCTGGCATGATTTCTCATAGTGATGTTTTCCACCAGGCAACAAATATTGGGAAGTGAGGGGTAGCACGTTGTCCAACAATTGCTAGATGCACACACACACACAAACACCTACACACTGGAACTTAGACGGACTTGCAGATGCCACCCTATGCAGACACACATGTGCACAGGTCACACAGACACCAGGACTCTCTATCCCTTCATTATTTAATGCTAAATTTGACAACACCTGGACGAAAGAGCTAGAAAAAGCCGTACAGTACCTTTTGGTGACTTAAGTGTCGATACTGCCCAGTCACCATCAGAACTTCCTAAAAAAATAACAATCAAGAGATGCCGATGATCTGTTTGCAGGGCACCCACGTTCACTATGCCCTCACACCCAGGTGCTGTTGGCTGCCCCTGCTGCAGCCTCCAAGCAGGGGCAGGCCTCAGGGGACCCAGGGAACAGGGAAGGGAGCCACGTGTGAAAACGCAGCTATGTGTGTACCTCTTTCTGCAAGGCCTTGAAGCAACATCACGTTAACACCCAACAGAAGATCAAAAGAAGCCTCCTGAAAAAGGCCTAGATATGTTCAGTTATGTAAGGCAGAAAGAGAATTCTTAGGTGGAAAATCTGGCTGTAAATTTCAACCTGCTTAGAAAAAAAGGAAATTTTGAGTTATATGAGCTCATCTTAGCTCAAGACTACACTCTGATGACAAGAGGTAGATTTTGATCGTGTCCCACTGCAATCCCCCTCTCCTGAAAAGGGGCACATTATTAGCCCCAGATTCAAGGTTGGGACAGGCTCTACTGACTGCGACTTTAAATGCTGGGTGACAGGCCCCGTGGGGTTGGGGCTACCTTACCACAGTACCTAATACACAGTCTGTGTTTGGAAAATATGACTGAATGAAGGAATGCATTCAATTTTATCCAGAGTCACCCTTTCTAAGGTAGGGAAATTCTCCTAAACAGTAACGAGATCAAGCTTGTTATCTGAGAATCCCATAATGAGTAATACATTGCTTTATAGAACAGGTGTGTGCCTGGAGTTTTCATTATAAATCAGTTTATCCGAATTGAATTCCCTTTCAGATGTCCCGAATGAGCCCTGGGGGATCTAACATTATTAACAGAATTCCATAATGACTCCTTTCATAAAATAAAGGATACTGAGAATTGGCCGAGGCTATACCCAACCCAACCCGCCGCCTTCCCCCCATCCCCCCCGCAACCTCGCATCTTCTTTGATAGTTCTTCTCTGTAAGATTGGATTTTACTTAAAGTGGGGCAAACCTACCCACGAGACCTCTCCTCATTGGCTGGAGACGTGGCCAATCAGCGTGTGGTCCTAGCTCTTTCCTTTCTTAGGCATCTACCTGGAAAGACCAAGTCCTCAACAGTTTGGCACCATTTCCAGAGATATATTAGGCTGAGTGAAGGCCCAGGGAACAGTCTGTCATCTGAACGATTACAAAGCACAGATCTAGCCCCATTTAAACATTTCTGGCTGGCCTCCCCAGGCGTGCCAAAGGATGCTCAAATCGCCACATCCCCCCCGTGGATCCGAAATGTACACCCTCATCACTCACAAGAGAGACAACAGGAGCAACAGAAGAGTGAGAAAGTTAAAACTGAGTCGGGCCTGCCCAGGATGACTCGGTTCTCTTCTCCCCCATAGCCAGGGTCATCTGGAAATAGTGGTGCGACCCCAGTTCTTCCTGTGTGGGTGGCCACAGGCTGACCGAGCCACTAAGTCGCTGACTCCAGGGAAGTCAACTCAACCCCTAATCAAATCCATCACTGTTTGCCTTGAAGGCAGGAACCATTCTTTTGTCACCTCTGTCCCCATTACCTCAGATAGGGCTTAGCTCTTGCAATAATGAATTTTCATTTATATGTTCATTGACAATAGCGCATTTAATAAGATGATGTATAGGCTACGGAACATGTAGTAAGGCTCCACTGTGCACTTGGTCACACTCATGGATATTAGAAAAATACTTCGAGGATGAAAAATGCTCATTAAGAGGAAGTAGACCTAAGTTATTAAAAGGAAGGAGATATGAGGGAACTTTCAGTGTGACGAAAACATTTCTCATTTTTATTGGGATGTGGTTACCCAAGTGTATGCTTTTTGTGTTTTAACAATCACACTATTGTAAAATTATGAACTGTGTATTTCACTGTATGTAAAATATACCGCCAATACCGCATACCTCAAATACACTAGACTTCAATTATACTCAGCATCATAGGGAAACTTGTACTTTCTTTTTTTTTTTTTTTTTTTTTTTTGAGACAGAGTCTTGTTCTGTTGTCCAGGCTGCAGTGCAGTGGTGCAATCTCGCCTCATTGGAACCTCCACCCCCACTGCCCCCCAGGTTCAAGTGATTCTCCTGCCTCAGCCTCCTGAGTAGCTGAGATTACAGGTGAGCACCACCACACCTGGCTAATTTTTGTATTTTTAGTAGAGATGGGGTTTCACCATGTTGGCCAGGCTGGTCTTGAACTTCTGATCTCAAGTGATCTGCCCACTTCGGCCTCCCAAAGTGCTAGGATTATAGGCGTGAGCCACTGTGCCCAGCCAAACTTTTACTTTCAAACAAAAAGAGTGATGAGTACCTTAGTAAGCTCTCCTTCCCCTAGAAGAGCAGGGGATAGGCTTTCCCAACTTTTCTTTTGCCTGGTTACATACTTTAGATGCCAGAAATTTCTCTGCAGAAGACAGCATAGTTTCATGGAAAGAACATAGGATTCCAAGTCAAGCACTCTTGAATATGAGTCTTGGCTCTGCCATTTACTAAAAGTATGGATTATGGGGAAATAACTATGCTAAGTTTGTTTCCCCTTCTGCAAAATGGGGGGACTCACAGCCCCCTCAGAGGCGTGCTGTTCATGAGTTCAGTGATGTTAGCCCCCTTTCTGCCCTAACTTCAAAAGAAATTAAACTAGTAGAGTCCAATCCATGGCCAAGTGCCTCATGTATGGCTCTTAGGGTTTTCACTCAGGATTCCAAGAGTAAAGAGGGAATTCCTGCCATATTGAAGTATATTGTTGCATCATTTGAAAAAGCGCTATTGGAAAACTCATTGTGATTCTGGCCAAATAGTCACTCATCTGTCAAATAGCAACACAGACAATTTTTTAAAATAAAATTAAATTTTTGAATTAGAAATGAAGGCACACAGCATTTTATCAATGATGCTGGTACATCCTGTCTCTTTCTTATACTCAGTGGCCAAGGTTGCATTGAGCCATCTTAAGGGCACATAATCAGGAATCTTTGGTCACTTAGGAGATCAATAATCAGAAACCTAGAGGAAAAACTGGACAAGACTGGACAAGGGGCTAATGAAAGATAAATGTCAATGTGCAGGCAATTTTCTGTTTGCAAAGCCCATCAGGAATTACATGAAAGGGTGATCTTTTCCAGTTCTGGAAGTACCAATCATCCCTCTCTGAACCACCAAGTGAGCATTAGGGTTTTTTTTTTTTTTTTTTTTTGAGGCGGAGTCTCACTCTGTTTCCAAGGCTGGAGTGCAGTGGCACGATCTCTGCTCACTGCAAGCTCCGCCTCCCGGGTTCACGCCATTCTCCTGCCTCAGTCTCCCGAGTAGCTGGGACTATGGGCGCCCACCACCACGCCTGGCTAGTTTTTAGCACAGATGGGGTTTCACTATGTTAGCCAGGATGGTCTCCGTCTCCTGACCCCGTGATCCGTCCGTCCCGGCCTCCCAAAGTGCTGGGATTACAGGTGTGAGCCACCACACCCGGCCTAGGGATATTTTCATAAAGACATCTGTCTTGCAAACTTTGGCCTATGAAGAACCACAAGGTAGGCTCCCATATTGTAACCATATGGGCACCTCAGGCCAGGGAACTTGTATGCTTAACTGGATTTTCAGGTTACATTTTTGGTTCTGTCTATAACAAGACACACTTCTCAACCTCGACACTGGTGGGAAATGTTTAAATCCACATTACATTTTTGCTTTAGTAAGGAGAGTCAATTAAGTGAAACAGAATATTTCTCTGATGAATTGTATCGAAACATAATATTTCTCTGATGGATAGCGTTACAGTATCTATATGCCTGGGCATTGACCTTTATTGTCCACCCTGAAGATGGGGAACTTGAAGAGGTCTGGACTGATTCTTTGAGGGTCCTTAGGACAGTTTAGAAAAACAATTTGTTTGTTTGTTTGTTTGCTTGCTTGCTTGTTTTATCAGATCTCCGGCATGAGTTAACTTTCATTTATGTCTTTCCCATCAGACCAGAGTAAAAAATATGGAACCAACCCTTTCTCCCTCAAAATGAAATGTGGGCAATTGCATGTTAATCCAGGTACCAGTGTATCTCGGAGATCAGGGGAAAATCCTGACCACAGATAACTCTGGTATGGGTCTTTAATATGCTGCAGGATTTGCTGAGGACTGACATGCGTCAGGCTAAGAACTTTACCCACACTATGTCATCAAATTTTCGAAGCCATTATCTGTGTATTATTATTATCTCCATTTCACAGAAGGGGAAACTGAGACCTGAGGAAGTTAAATAATTTTTGCAATTACTTGGTAAATGTCCAAGCTGAGTCTTAAACTTACCCCTAACCAATTCCAGAGGCTATGCTATATTCCGCTATCCTGCTGATTCTCTCAGACCCCTCTCAGGCTAGATGAGGTGCTTCTCTTAGGGCATTATTCACTAGTTTTACAAATAGGTGTTGGGAGTCCTTACTAAGCACCCCACATAACATTAGGCACTGGGGATACATTGACGAATGGGATAGACTTGGTTCTTGCCTCAGTGGGACTTGCAGTCAAGGGAAACCAGACTTAATGTTTGGAGAATGAATGAACAAACTGAAGGAATAACTCAAAGTCATCATCCCTTCTGGTACAAAGTGCTATATGGTTTAGCCCCTGACACTTCACTAGTGTGTGCTAATATTTTACCAAGAGCTGGGCAGTGAACCCCTTGGGAACAGAAACCATTCTGCAATTACATCCCATGTATGACTAGGTGGTGCATGTCCAAATCTCTCAATAGGAGAATTGCTTGAACCCAGGAGGCGGAGATTGCGGTGGGCCGAGATCGCGCCATGGCACTCCAGCCTGGGCGACAGAAGCGAAACTCCATCTCAAAAAAACAAAACAAAACAAAACAAAAAAGAAAGAAAAAGAAGAGAGGACACTTTAAACATGAATGAGGGTGATCCCAACAAGCAAACAAAAATAAAATATAACAAAATAGAAAGGAAGGCAGGTTTGGGGAGAATTTGTCTCAGGAACAACCAACATTACCATCCTTTATTCAAACCTTTTTTTCCCCGAGTTGGCGGGAAATGAATGGGACATATTTAAGGCATTCTAGCAACTAGAATGAGTAGAATTATTTAATTTTATAATTTTAAAATTAAAATGGAGCTTGGACATCTTATAGTTCAGTTTTCTCATTTTTCACATGAAGAAGCTGAAATCCAAGAGCTTCACTGACCTGCTCAAAGTCATATAGCTAAGTACGGTTAGAGTCTGAGTGAGACAGAGCCTCTGATCATCTTCCCAGTGCTCTGGATATTAAAGCTTCCCAGAGAAATTTATTTTCCAGAAGTATTTTTGAGCTTACCAGTTAACCCTAAAGGTTGTCTAACCTCTCCTTATTCTCTGGATTGAAATATTTAGAAAATGAATCTGGTTATCTGAGGTTGCAGAACTTTCAACGGCAAACCATTTTTTAAACAACTCCTCTCCTGGATGGTAATGAGTTCATTAATAAAATGCATTTCATCATTCACACCATGATCACATTATGCTTTAACAAAGAACCCTTGAAAGAACATTTATTATGGGATTTGCATTTTATTTGCTCAGGCAGATGCTGGATTCCTGGCTAACACATTGAGTCAAGCAATCCCTCAGTCTGCTCTGCATTGGCCCTTCAGATTCACAAGACTGTCTGCGTCTCAGGGAAAGCCCTGAGAACTCTCACAATGGTCAGAAAAACAGGATGAAGAACAGGAGGGGGTACATCAACCACATCTAGGACTGGGGAAGGTGCCCCATGTGGGATGCTTCAGAGTTTTCTAGGAGGTATAAGGGTGCTTCCTTACAACCAAGCTATTCTTTTTATTCTTGTCAAAGACAAGCTCATTCATTCATTCAACAAACATTTCAGGAGTTCCTGATTTATGAACAGAGGGTTACTCAAAGAGTGTGAAATGATTTTCACACTGAGAATTTAATCCCAAATGCACTGCAGACATTTGCTGTATAGAGGAGCCCCACAGAAATCTTGGAGAAAATCAGGGAATTCCTGTTGGAATATCCCTCTGCTATTTTCCCAGAGAGCGACTGGGTGTCAGACTGGAACGCAGTGGCACTGTCTCGACTCACTGCAACCTCCACCTCCCAGGTTCAAGTGATTCTCATGCCTCAGCCTCCAGAGTAGCTGGGATTACAGGCGCCCACCACCACGCCTGGCTAATTTTTGTATTTTTAGTAGAGATGGGGTTTTGCCATATTGGCCAGGCTGGTCTTCAACTCCTGGCCTGGTTGATTTTGTAAATGTCTAAAGAAGAATACAATAAAATGGCATATGTTAGATGTTAAATAACATCTATCTAACATCTATCTGAGCCTCCCAGGAGGCTCAGAAAGGGAAGTGAGCCACCAAATAGCATATGAAGGCTTCCACAGTTACATTGGCGAAGATGCCGTGACTCTTGCTCTCCTAGGTAACAGCCCTCATCCCTTCCCAGTAATACTGAGTATATTCGAATGTGGTTGGGATGCATATGCTGTGCAAACAGAGAATACGGAATAGAAGGAATCTGTTGTCATGGGACATAATGAGGGTTGAGCTGGGTATAGAAATTCAGTGTGAAACATGGGTAACCAGTATGTAGGGTCTTACAAGACTTCAGATTTAGAAAAGCCTGTGTCAGTTTGAACATCCTGTGTCCTTGGTATTATAAATTTGGCTCAGTTACTATTTGAATGATTCCATCTGGAAATCCTAAGAGATCAGGGAACATGAATTCCCAAAGATAGACTTCTGATACAAACACTCGCTAAGCACCTAGTAAGTGCCTGGCCCTATGCTAGGCACCAAAATGCTTGTTTTGTGAATCTGAAGTGTGTTGATTATGGTTACTGCAGGCATCTTAGACACATGGTTGTGTCAGTGCTTTGGGTTCTGGTGTTAGTTTATAACAGAATTAGCATATTTCATACTGAAATCAATCAGCAAGTATCTCCCATCCCATCTCCATTGAGGGGCTTGGCAGTGACGGGAGAAAAAATGATGAACAGTTGATAATAAAAGAAAGTACATGGTTTGTAGGGTTTTCTGCCTGCCCAGAGTTTTCCAGGAGCCAAAACTATGTGGAAATAGATAAATAAATAAGTTTATGAATAACTAAAGAGTAGAAGGACCTCTACCAATAAACGGGATTCCACTCAAAGTGAATTGTTCTAATGCTTTGGAGCTTCTGACAGTCAATTCGGCTGGGAAGGTGAGGATTCCATGTTGGAAAAGGAGAATGTTTAAGGAATCCTTCCTGGCCAAATGTGGTGGTTCACGCCTGTAATCTCAGCACTTTAGGAGGCCGAGGCAGGTGGATCATTTGAGGTCAGGAGTTTGAGACCAGCTGAGCAACATGAAGAAACCCGTCTCTACTAAAAATACAAAAAAAAAAAAAAAATATTAGGCCTGATGGTGCATGCCTGTAATCTCAGCTACTCGGGAGGCTGAGGCAGGAGAATCGCTTGAACTCCAGAGGCAGAGGTTGCAGTGAGCCAAGATCACGCCATTGCACTCTAGCCAGAGTGATAGAGTGAGACTCTGTCCCAAAAAAGAAAAAAGAAGACCTTCCTATGATATCTGAGCATGCTCTAAGATGGAAATCAGAAAAGGATTCATCCATGGGGCTACTAGAAACAGGACCAGGGAGCTCTGGAGAAGGGAGGTGACAAATATATGCTGAATGAATGTCCTTTACCAGGCTATAATATAAGTCATCACAGGCATCCTTAGACCCATTTTACAGATTACAAGACTGAGACCTTAAAAAGGGGTTAAGTGTTGCCCAAGGCTACACAGAGAGTAAGTAGTAGGGCTAGGATTTGAACTCACATCTGTTTGGCTCCTTCTAGCTCCCCAAGGAATAGACTCAGAGAAGGAACAGGTGAAGTAGAAAACCTGGCTTTAAAATCTCTCCTCTGAGACAGGGAGAAAAAACAGAACTCACAGCACATAGTGAGAAGGAAAGGAAAGGAAAGGAATTTCTCCCACGTATTAATAATGCACAGGAATGTAAAGAACAATTAAGGTCATTAGAAGAGGAAATTCAGAGCAAGCACTTGAAACAGGATTTGGTTTTCCTGGATGTGGGGCTGATGAAGTGGTTTTCATGAACGGCTGTCACCCCTGGCTTCACACTAGAAACAGCCACAGAGTGCTTTCAACATGCACATGTCTGGATCTTATCTTCAACCAGTTCAATTGAAATCTCTATGTGTGTGATGTTCCCCTTCCCGAGTCCAAGTGATCTCATTGTTCAGTTCCCACCTATGAGTGAGAACATGCGGTGTTTGGTTTTCTGTTCTTGCGATAGTTTGCTGAGAATGATGGTTTCCAGCTGCATCCATGTCCCTATAAAGGACACAAACTCATCCTTTTTTATGGCTGCATAGTATTCCATGGTGTATATGTGCCACATTTTCTTAATCCAGTCTGTCACTGATGAATATTTGGGTTGGTTCCAAGTCTTTGCTGTTGTGAATAGTGCCGCAATAAACATACGTGTGCATGTGTCTTTATAGCAGCATGATTTATAATCCTTTGGGTATATACCCAGTAATGGGATGGCTGGGTCATATGGTACTTCTAGTTCTAGATCCTTGGGGGAACATCACACACCGGGGCCTATCATGGGGGGGGGGGAGGGGAGAGGGATTGCATTGGGAGTTATACCTGATGTAAATGACGAGCTGATGGGTGCTGACGAGTTGATGGGTGCAGCACACCAACATAGCACAAGTATACATATGTAACAAACCTGCACATTGTGCACATGTACCCTAGAACTTAAAGTATAATAATAATAATAAAAAAAAAAAAAAAAGAAATCTCTAGGGTGGGCCTGGGGCATCCTTATATTTTACCTGCTCTCCAGGTGATTCTAGTAATTGGCATCCATATGTGAGAACCATTAATTTAGGGAACCCTGAGGTTGCCACAGTCAATCAGGAGTCAGGAATCGCTTTCTGTGGCTGTTGCTTCTATCCGATAGAACCCTTTTATGAGCAAACTGTTCAGGAGCCTCAGTCACTGTCAGGGTTACTATCACACCCCCTCATGTTTAAATTGAAGAATGGACTGAAGGAATCAGGGCAGTGGTGGAAGCAGTGGCTCTGGAGTGATAAAAATAGAGTTCAACTCTCAGCTCTGTCATCCACTGCTGCTTGACTTGGGCAAGTTATATTAGCCTCTTAGAGTCTCAGTTTTCTAATCTGGCAATTGGGATAATCATTGTGTCTTCACCTTGGAATCACTATGAGAAAACAAGGGTTCAATTCAATGTCTTGCACTTGGTAAGAACTCAATTAGTAGTAGCTCCAGACTGCCCACCCCAGTAAATATTTAAATCCTGAAGAGCAGAAGTTGCCTGGGATAGGAATGTGCATTGTTCACCAACTTCTTAGAAATGGGATGGACTATGCAGCTGAAGGGTGTTACCCATATCCACCAAAGTGTAAGGCATTTCTGAGATGGAGAGACCTAGATTATATGTCAATATTCCCTGAGGATCAACTAGGGTAGATGGAGATGGTAAACGTGTTAAAGTGTCAGTGGGACCAAATGAACATCCAGGTTCTTCTCCCGAGGAAACAGCCCTCACCGCACATATGCCCCTCGTCCAGCCACCCTACCTTACATGGCAATGTAGAACTTGTTCTAGGTCAGAGAAAGCAGCTGAGGTCTCTGGTCCTTAGAAACCTGGGTCCCAGGTAGAGAGACCCAGAAGATGAGTAGATAGATAGATAGATAGATAGATAGACAGATAGATAGATAGATAGATAATAGGTAGATAGATAGATAGATAGATAATAGGTAGATAGATAGATGATAGATAAATAGATAGATAGATAATGGGTAGATAGATACTAGATAGCTAACAGGTAGATATATGATTGATGATAGATAATAGATAAGTGGATAGGTAGATGGATGGAAGGATGGATGGATGATAGACAGATAGATAATACATAGGTAGGTAGATAGATGGATAAGTGAATAGGTGGATGGGTGGATGGATCGATAGATGATAGATAGATAGATGATAGGATAATAGGTAGATAGATAGATTCAATAGATAATAGGTAGATAGATAAGTGAATAGGGAGATGGATGGATGATGGATGGATGGATGGACAGACAGATAGATAATACGTATCTAGGCAGATAGATAGATGGATAAGTGAATAGCTGGATAGATGAATGGATGGATAGATAGAATGGATAGGCAGATGGATGGATGAATGAATGGGTATACAGAGATAGATAGATAGATAGATAGATAGATAGATAGATAGATAGATAGATATACATATTTATAGACAGAGAGTGAATGAAAATGAGATAGAGGCAGAGAAAAGCAGAAAGACAGAATGAAAAATAAGAGCTAGAAAAAGGAATTAGGAAAGAAAACTGGAGATAAAGAGATCTACAAGAAGCAGCAAAGGACAGGAAAGAAGAGAAAGAAAAAAGATCCATCAGGAGGTCCTTACCGACTGCCTTTAAGGAGGCGTACTTGTTGAGCTCTTTCCCTGGTGGCTGCTGTTCGTAGGGGTTGGAGATCTGGCCCAGGTTTGGGTATGAATGTGGATGGCCCATCTGCTGGAGGAGAGGAGAGGTGGGCACTGCGTTGTTCATCTGGGTGGCATCTGGAAGTGAAGACACAGAAGGAGATTGTCACAGACAGGGCAGAACCATCTACTTTCCCTCCTATCACCACATCCCTGGAGACCAAAACTCTCCCCACCATTTAGGGACTCCAGTCGCAAAACAGCAGAGGGTTCACAGATACATGGGACACAACTGAGTTTATAATCTTTACTGGAGAGCAAATGAGGACAGGTGGCTGTTCTTCTGACATCACCTCAAAGGATGTGCTCAAAAACATGTTAAACTAACATGTTAAGGTCCTATCAATAGAGAGGTTATTTTTGTCATTGAAACGATATTTGTACAAAAAGATGCCCAACCTCAGTAACAGTCAAAGAAATGCAAGTCAGAAGAACAATGAGAAGCCATTCCTTTGCCAAGAGATTGGCAGACGTTAAAGGGACTGAAGGACTTAAGTACCGACAGAGATACTGAGTACAGGGAGGCCTCCTAAAGCTGCTGGTGGACATGCAATTTGCTATATTTGCAGGAAGAAATCAGGCACTGAGTATTGAAATGTAAAGCATATGTACATGCTGACTGAACAATACCACTTCTAGCAACTGAGCCTACAGAAGTATAAGCATCAGAATGTAAGGGTATTTGTTCAGAGATATTTTTGCACCATTGTTTGTAAAATGAAAACACTCACACAGAAACAATCTTAACTCCTATCAATGTGGGAATTCTTAAATGAATTACTATAATACATATGATATACATAATATGTATACATATGATGGAATATCATTCAGGTGTCAGAAAAAAATGAATGAAAAATTGAACAGTTTCTTATGGTTTATATTGTTAAAGGGAAAAAAGCAAGCTTTAAAGGAAAGCAAATAGTATAGTATTTTCTGTTAAGTAAAAGAAAAATCTATGTGTATATTTTTGCATACTATGGGTTTGCATAAGATAGAAACATACGTAAAGACAAACAAACTAAATACTGGCTACTTGAAGGGAAATGAGATTCAGGGAAAGAGAGATTCAAGATTTTTCTGAGCTGAGATCTGCAGGAAGGAGGCTTGTTATGATAGTTCAGTGTGGTGGAAGGTGGAAGGTATGAGGGAGGGTATTTCAGGCAGAGGAAGCAGCATGAGCAAAAGCTGTGGAGCTGGATGGAACCTGGTGTGCTCAGCAATGGAAGGAATTGCTGTCTGAGCTCTGGCCATGCACAGCTAGAGAATACAGTGTGAGGAAAGTGGAATGAGGTGGGACTGGAGAGGGTGGCAGGACCCAGTGAACACTGGTAAAGGTTCCTGTCTTTATCCTGAGAGCAATGGGATGGATAGACAGGAGGCGAGAACCAAATGGGAATGGAATCTCCCTTCCCAACCGAATGGAATGAAGATTCCATTCCCATTTGGTTCTCGCCTCCTGTCTATCCATCCCATCACTGTGAGATAATGATGGCTCACTTTCAGGTGGAAAGTACAGGTTCCCTGTGGCTTCATGAAGCACATGTGTCCATCCAGGTATGCACTGCAGTGGATGCTGGTGGTGTCTTGAAAGATCCCCTTTATCTAGCAAGTACCCCCATTTCCCAGCTGCTGCAAATGTTGGCTGCTAACAGCTCACAGCCGCCTTCAGTACCCAGAGAATTGCTCTTGGCTAATCGAAGCCACTGCCCTGGGGTCAATATGCTTCACCCATCTTGCCCTCAGGTGGTCAACAACCAATGTCCCACTGATGCTGATGTCCAAAGACCAGCCCCTTGTCTCAACATGGGTATAACTTTATGAAATGATGATACTCCAGAGTTCATGGACTGGGACAAGTTTAGAGTAAGGGGTCGGCAATCTTTTTCTGTAAAGGGCCAGAGAGTAAGTATTTTAGACTTTGTAGGCCATCAGTCTCTGTTTTAACTACTCCACTCTGCCTTTGTAGCATGAATGCAGCCCTAGAGGGGAGACAGTTGACCCTCTGTATCCACAGGTTCTACACCCTTGGATTCAGCCAACTGTGAATTGAAAATACCCAGAAAAAAAATTAAAAATAACAATACAATAATATACAAATAAATAAAAAACAATACAAGTAAAAATACAGTATAACAACTATTTACATAACATTTGCGTTGTACTAGTATTATAAGTAATCTAGAGATGATTTAAAGTATACGAGAGGATATGAGTAGGTTATATGAAAATACTATGTCATTTTTTATAACGGACTTGAGCATCTGTTGTTATTGGTATCCATGGAGGGTCCTGAAACCAGATCCCCATGGATACCATGGGACAACCATATAAATGGCCATGGCTGTGTTCCAATAAAACTTCATTTACAAAAACAGGTGGTACAAAATTTGAACCAAGGGCTATAGTTTGACAACCCCTGAATCTGGACCTTACCTGAAACCCCATTTTTGTGTGGCTCTCTAACCTTTCGAAGGTGCTTCCCTCATAATCTTAGAGGTGTGTATTTATTTGTTACCTGAAGAGCACTCCCTCAGAGTCACATGCATCTGAGTCCCTTTCCCAGGCTTTGCTTTTAGATAACTCAACCCCTGATGTATATGAAAAATGTTTGGCTTTAGAAACTAATAAACCCAAACGGAAAGAGGCAGGGATACCCGAGCTGAGGCATGAGGGTAGGGAGAGTATTTTTATCACTTGACCTGCATGGGCCATCACACAAGCCCAAGTGTTAAATGGGAATGTCGCCAAACATAAGTGCCAAGTAACCCAGTCTCTGGCCAACGTCTGGAAAGACGCATGTATCCTTCTACCATGATAGCTTTTTGGCTGAGATTCAGCTGCCATGGGAGAGTCCCAGGATTAATAAAGTAACAGTAGAAAAGGTGTTGATAAGGTATGGCTTTCACTATACCTTGGAACCTAAGATCCTCTGACATTCTCCTCTCCAAAGCCAACCCACCAGGGTTCCTGTCTGCTTCCCCTGGGCATGTCAGGCCAGCCATGTTTTGTTTCCAAGTATTGGTGGGAAATGGCTTACTGTTAAGTTCTCACTGTATGCTGCCGTGTGTGTGTGTGTGTGTGTGTGTGTGTGTGTGTGTGTGTGTGTGTTTCATGACATATTTTTTGGTGGATAGCTACTGCTTTTGTGCACAGTCTTATCTTAGTGACTTCTGGGGAAACACAAACTAAGACAGTTACCATGATTGGCAGCCCATCACACAACTCAAGTGGCGATAAAGCAGCATACCAAAGGACTCAAATGCAAGCATATTTGGCAGGTGATCTCAGGAAATACTTGTAGCAAAAGGATGGGGGAGTTAGGGAACAAGAAGCAAATAGAGTGCAATGCCAAGCAAGATGCAATGTGGTCGACTGGAGTTTAATCCCACTCTGGAATTCTGGCAAATGGTATTGAATGCACGCCTCAAAATTATGTCACCCCAAGGGCAAAGGAGCCCTTAGTATTTACACACAAACTCCTATTAGTCATCGGTTGAGGGCTGCTTCCGGGAGACATTAATTCGTTAGCACTCGCAACTTCCCATGTTCACAGGCAAAGCAAGCTCCAGTGGCCAGAGATACCCTCGCTCAGGGATGTAAGAGCTGGCAGTTGAAATGCAGGTGAGTATGTGCCCAAATAGCAAGGGCTCACTGTGCTTTATAGTAATTCAGACCCCTGGCCATGGAAGTGAGCATGGGCCTGAATCAGACCAATCCCAGTACCTCCTTCTTATAATGATTGGACCAGAGGAGAGCATGTGATCTATGTTGGGCCAATCAGAGTTCTTCCATCAACTTTTCTACTTGGAAACACTGGAGTCAAACAACGAAAAGGCCATGAAGTCAAGAGAAGGTGAAGCTACCATGTGGAGAAAATCTTTCTTCATTATGAAAGAGTAAGAATCACACCCACAGGAAAGAAGCTGAGGAGAGAGAGAAGCCCCTTTCTAAAGAGTGTGTTTTGTGGTTCCTGCCACTTGCAATGTAGAGTTCTGATTAAGGCAATTGTTGTTTGGATTTCCTCGGGGAAGCTGAAACTGGGGAAGGCTGTCCATGCAGCAAACCCAGGTATTGCCTTAAAATGGAAAAGGTATTGCCCCTCAGTTTTCTACAGAGCTACAGCAGAAATTTCAAACAACAAATTGGCTGAGTCGTGCATAGAGCATGCCCAAGGATGCTAGTAAGCTAACTAATGTCTCAATGGCAGGCACTCCTACCCCTGGAAATGCATCCCAAACACTAGACTGTCTAATCAAAGAGTTGAACCTTCAAAGCCTGTTATCCTCCACTATAAGTCCTTTCGGTCATCTGTTTGATCCGTCAGTCCCAGACTCAACCTACTAGGCTCAAACCCTGTTTCCAGATCTGCCAGAGAAAATGCTAAACACTTTGTTAAAGAAAAAAAAAATAATCCTACAGAGGTGTTCCTCACGGAATATCTTGGGACACACTTTTTATATTATTAAACAGAATACATGATATTCCCTTATAAAGTATTTGCTTTTGGATTATTTCTCCCAAGTCCTGAGACACCTCAGGGGCAGTGAGTAGTTTTAATGTAAGTAGGCACAACCATAAAACCCCACCAAAGTGATCCCCTTCAAAAGAAGAAGTGAGGCCACCCCGAAGTTGCACTTCCAGTTTCACATTAAGAACCACATAAAGCAAATTTCTGGCAGTTTTAGATAGCCTTTTTTTTTTTTTTTTTGCTAGTTTCCAGGCACTGAATATTCAGAAATATTAAAATCCAGTTTCAGGGCAGCAATCAAAATTTATTAAACAGACATTTGTGACTAGGTTTTCTAAATGTCATTTTCATTTCACTGGACAGGAAGATAGAGACCAGACCTGGCAACTCAGTTGCTTTGTGAGTTTTCCACAAATATATTCAGCCAGGGAGGAGAAACAAAAAAAAAAAAAAAAAAAAAAAAAAAAGCAGATTGGAGATAAGCCCAGGTTGGAATCCAAGAAAACTAGAACAATAGGATGAGTGAAAAAATGCAGCATGAATGAGATCTAGGTTATAATCTGCAAATCCTTCCCTTACCAAGCTGAGAGAAGAACTATGCATGTGTGTACGTGTGTGTGTATATATATGTATGTATGCATGTGTACATATACATACAAGTAGATATGTACACATATACACACACATATTAATTTTTTTTTTTTTGGAGATGGAGTCTCACTCTGTCGCCCAGGTTGGAGTGCAGTGGAGTGATCTCAGCTCACTGCGACCTCCGCCTCCCAGGTTCAAGTGATTCTCCTGCTTCAGCCTCCCGAGTAGCTGGGATTACAGGCATGTGCCACCACGCCCAGCTAAATTTTGTATTTTTAGTAGAGACGGGGTTTCTCCATGTTGGCCAGGCTCGTCTTGAACTCCTGACCTCAGGTGATCTGCCCGCCTCAGCCTCCCAAAGTACTGGGCTTACAGACGTGAGCCACCTCACCCAGTCCACATATATAATTTCTTTTCCTCAGTCATAGCAATAGATGGACTCCAGTAACATGTCTCACTCTCAGAAGTTCCCTTCTGGACATTCCCCATCCCCAGAGATATCTTACCCACCTCTGTGGAAAGGTACTCCTTATCCAATGCCACAAGAACATTTTCCCCACCTCATTATAAGCGCAACTCATTATGACCCTTTGAAATAACTAATGAAGACTTGCCCTTCTGTGATGCTGTTTTTCCATGCAGACCCTCGGTCCGCAAACGACAAATTCATGGTGTCCTGTGCTCTCCTTCCTAAGACAGAGAAGGAACCTCCTATATCCCACCATCGTCTTCAAAGAAAGTTAAGATACAATTACTCTAATTGGAAGCATCTGGCAGACTTGCACCAAGGTAGCCACCATGTAACTCCTGTTGTTAGGTGGTATATCTTAGTTACTAAACAGGGAAATAAAATGGATACAATTCAGATAGAGCCAGTTAATGTAAAAATGCTCAGTTACAAACACCGAGAGAATGCTCCAAGTTTCTCCGTGCAGAGGAGACAAATATTAACTGTCAGAAACTAGACCATTCTGGCTCATCTTAAAGGAAAGGCAACATAGTGACTCCTTCAAAGTATATCTCAAGGAGGAGTAGCCCAGAAAGGTACTACATGGTCAAATAGGGTTGTTCTGTCGAGCACACACCATGTTCCAGACAGTACATAAAGAGCTTCTCACGCTCTCTCTCTCTCTCTGTGTATATATATATATATATATATATATATATATATATATATATATATTTTTTTTTTTTTTTTTTTTTTTTGAGGTACAGTTTCACTGTGTCACCCAGGCTGGAGTGCAGTGGCATGATCTCAGCTCACTGCAATCTCTGCCTCCCAGTTTCAAGTGATCCTCCCATCTCAGCCTCCCAAGTAGCTGGGATTACAGGTGTGAACCACCATGTCCGGCTAATGTTTGTATTTTTAGTAGAGATATGGTTTCACCATGTTGGCTAGGCTGGTCCTGAACTCCTGACCTCAAGGGATCCACCTGCCTCAGTCTCCCAAAGTGTTGGTATTACAGGTGTGAGCCACCACACCTGGCCTCAAACAATGAATTTTTTAAAACATTTTACCATGAAAGAGTTTTAGATTTACAAAAGTACTGCAAAGATAGTACAGAGAGTTCCTGTATCCTCCAGACCCAGTTTCCCTATTATTAACATATTAGTATGGTACATTTGTTACAGAGAGTGAATCAATATTGATATGTTACTATTAACTAAAGTCCACACTTTATTTGGGTTTCCTTAGTTTTTACCTAATGTCTGTCTTCTCTGTTTCAAAATATCTAGGTACCACATTAAACTTAGAATTTAGTCATATCTCTTTAGATTCTTCTTGGCTGTGACAGTTTCTCAGACTTTCCCTATTTTGATGACTTTGACAATTTTGAGGAGTACAGGGTCAGATATCTTGTAGAATGGACTTTTTTTTTTTTTTTTTTTTTTTTGAGACAGAGTCTCGCTCTGTCACCCAGGCTGGAGTGCAGTGGTACAATCTCAGATCACTGTAGCCTCTGCCTCCCGGGTTCAAGCGACTCTCCTGCCTCCCGAGTAGCTGGGACCACAGGCACACACCACCACGCCCGGCTAATTTTTTGCATTTTTAGTAGAGATTGGGTTTCACCATGTTGGCTAGGCCGATCTCGAACTCCTGACCTCAGGTGATCTGCCTGCCTCGGCCCCCCAAATTGTAGAGATTACAGGCATGAGCCACTGTGCCTGGCCGAACGGAATTTGTTTCATATTTTTCTCATGATTAGATTGGGGTTATGGGTTTGGAGGTGAGGGGAATCACCGAGGTAAAGTGACATTCTCATCGTAACATAGCAAAGGTACATACTATCATGACTCATCACTATTGATGTTAAACTATCACCTGGCTTAGGTAGTACTAGACAGGTTTCTCCTCTATAAAATTATTCTATTTTCTCCTTTTTTCATATTTTACTCTTTGGAAAGAAGTCACTGTGTGCCATTCACACCATATCTAAGGAGTAGGGGTTATGCTCTACCTCCTTGAGTGGAAAGAATATCTACATAAACTATTTGGAATTATTCCTCATGGAAGATTTGTCTCTTCTTCCCCACTTATGTATTGATTCAATCATGTATTTGTATCAGTGTAGACACATGGATATGTATTTTATACTTTGGATTATAATTCACTACCACTTTAATTTCTTTTGTTGCTCAGATTGTTCCAAATTTGGGCATCAGAAACTATTTCAATGGGCTCCTTTGACAGACCCCCTCATTTTTAAACTTTCTAACTTTCTAGCAATACAAGATTCCCCAGGCTCATCTTGTATAGATTTGTTATCATGGTCCAAGGATCAAACATTTCCTCAAGGAGCCTGGTTCATTTTATTGGAGAATAATATTAGAAACCAAAATCTGAGTGCCAGGTGTGCTGGTTGCTTCTACTCCCTCTACACTGACAAGGTAAGGGAATTTAGATATGTATGCTAACATATGTATATACACACATATCTACAAAGATTTACAGAGGCAACTATCCGTGTCTATATTAACCTAAGCATGAAGTCACCCTGATGTCTCTAACTCTTACTGTCAAACGAATCATTCTAGCTTCCTCCCTCACTTATCTGTAACCTCCCACTCCAAGAATAATAAACCTGGCTCCCATTATCCACCATCCAATTGTTAATTGTTCAATTCCAGTATATAATTATAGCAACATCAGAATTGTTAACCCATATTCTTATGGGACACAACTTTATCAACTAGAACACAGTGCTTACGGACTATGTATTTTTTAAAGTTATTAATGTGTTTTTCTCTTCTTGTCTTCCTGAGTGTGTGGGCTTGGCTCTGGATGGCCCATGACTTCCATATGCCTGGGTAGGGTTGGGAAATTGGGATTTATTACAGAAGTAACACACAAAAAAATGATGATGTTGATAATGATGAGGAAGGTGAAGACACACTTGTATACATAATAAACATAAAGGGGTTATGAGATATTCCACACTATTCTATATACTAACTAATCACATTATCCCAGGCATCCTTATGAGATACTATTATCAATCCCATTTTGTAGAGGAGAAAACCAAGGCATGGAGAGCTTTGGCCCAAAGTTAAGTCACCTGAAATAGCAGAGCCATTCTTTAAACCTGACAGTTTAGAATCTGTGGACTTAGGCACTTGCTTACTGCTGCTGAAGGAGGTAATATTCAAATCTCTAACATTCAGAAATGATTTGGCAGCCAGACAGTAATACAATGTGAAGTCACACTATTCTCTTTGGAAGGTGTTTTGTTCTAAATTTTTTTTTTAATCTCCACCTTTCAGCATATTAAGGACCAGACTTGGTTGGCAAGACCACAGGATTTTTACAAGAATGGACCAGAGAGGAATGGAATGGGGTGTCTGATTCCTCCAGTTCTCGGGAGGATGTGAGAAGGAAAAGAAAAAGAGAGGAGGAAGACTAAGATCATGTCACCTGTCTCTCCCTCTTTGGGTTTCAGACTCAGGGTGGGGGAAATGCTTGAGGCAGGAGTCTCTTGTCCTGCTTCCTTTGAGACTCTGGCAGGAGCTCATAGTGAAGCTCTGAGCTGTCACAGGGCAGCTGAGCCAGTTAAGAAACAGAGTGATGGCCGGGCGTGGTGGCTCACGCCTGTAATCCCAGCACTTTGGGAGGCCGAGGCGGGTGGATCACCTGAGGTCAGGAGTTCAAGACCAGCCTGACCAACATGGAGAAACCCTGTCTTTACTAAAAATACAAAATTGGCTGGGCGTGGTGGCACATGCCTATAATCCCAGCTACTAGGGAGGCTGAGGCAGGAGAATCGCTTGAACCTGGGAGGCGGAGGTTGCAGTGAGCCGAGATCGTGCCATTGCACTCCAGCCTGGGCAACAAGAGTGAAACTCCGTCTCAAAAACAAAACAAAACAAAACAAAACAAAAAAAAAAAAAAAAAAAAAAAAGAAACAGAGTGATATAATCTAACCAAAAGGTTGCCTGATTGGTGCTCCCCAATGACTCTGAGATACCAGATACCCCAAGAGCTGGGGTCTTACCACAGAACCTGCCACGATGGGGCAATAGGCCCTACACAGTGGCGTGGACTGGGTTTCCTTCCACTTCATTCTCTCTCCTTTCTCTCCTAAGCAGATGGTTACCACAGGCTAACTCAGACAAAAGTCATGTGCTCAGAAAGGCCAAATTGGCTGGGTGCGGTGGCTCATGCCTACGATCCCAGCACTTTGGGAGGCAGAGGCGGGTTGATCACCTGAGGTCAGGAGCTCAAGACCAGCCTGACCAACATGGTGAAACTCCATCTCTACTAAAAATACAAAAAGTAGCCGGGCGTGGTGGCGCATGTCTGTAATTCCAGCTACTTGGGAGGCTGAGGCAGGATAATTGCTTAAACCCGGGAGCCAGAGGTCGCAGTGAGCTGAGATTACGCCACTGCACTCCAGCCTGGGCAACAGAGCGAGACTCTATCTCCAAAAAAAAAAAAAAAAAGCCAAATAAAAAGGAAAAGGCACATTCACCATGTAAAAACAATTTTCCCTCATATCTCTTAAGTAAAGCAATCCTATTTTATAAATAAGGAAACCAAAGCTCAGAGAGGTTGAGTGCCCAAAGCCACACAGCATGTTATAACAGTATCAGGATTGGATGCCAAGGTTGTCTGATGGCAAAATTGATGTTTCCTCCACCAAGCTAGGCTGCCCCCAGAATGGATCAAGAAGAGCCTGGAGGTTCAGCATTGAACCACGCCTTGAACCAGCTCTGTAGAGAGAAACTTCCTTCTGTCTTGAATAACTTCTTTCTTCCTGCAAAATTTCCCAGTCAGATGAGAAAACCGCTGGCCAGATCTATGCTTTTTCATTTCTTCTCCTTCTCCTCCTTCTCCTCCTCCTTCTTCTCTTCCTCCTCCTCTTCTTTCCTTCTTTCTTTCTTTCCTTCCTTCCTTCCTACCTTCCTTCCTTCCTTCCTCTCTCCCTCATTCCCTCCCTTCCTTCCTTCTTCCTCCTTCTTCTTCTTCTTTTTTTTTTTTTTTTTTTGAGATGGAGTCTCACTCTGTCACCCAGGCTGGAGTGCAATGGTGCTATCTCAACTCACTGCAACCTCCACCTCTGGGGTTTAAGCGATTCTCCTGCCTCAGCCTCCCAAATAGCTGGGACCACAGGTGCATGCCACCATGCCCGGATAATTTTTTGTATTTTTAGTAGAGACGGGATTTCACCGTGTTAGCTAGGATGGTCTCGATCTCCTAACCTTATGATCTGCCTGCCTCGGCCTGTTTCTTCTTCTATCCAGAGAACAGAACTTACTCTTCTATGCAGATAATAAACAAGTTTCCTCCCAAATTAGAAATACCCTGCTTCCTGGTGGAACCTACCTATGTCCTTGCCTCTCAAGCTTCGTTCAACCATCCATTCTTCCTCACATATTTTAGTGTCTATGTTCTTCCAGGCATTATGCTTAGCTAACAATTCCTAGCTCTTATACCACTTACTAAAGAATCTCATAAAATTTTTCCAAAGCTTTTTTTCCCCCATTTTATTTTATTTTAGATACATATTTCTGCATATTTGTTATATGGGCATATTATACAAAGGCCAGAGTTGGGGTCCTAGTGTAGCCATCACCCAAATAGTCAACATTGTACCTGAAAGGTAATTTTCAATGCTCACTCCTTTCCCATCCACCTCCCTGTTAGAGTCCCTAGTGTCTGTGATTTCCATCTTCATATCCCTGCATACCTACTGTTTAGCTCCCACTCATAAGTGAGAACATGCAGTATTTTATTTTCTGTTTCTGAGTTAGTTCACTTAGAAAAATGGCCTCCAGCTCCATCATGTTGCTGCAAAGGACATGATTTCGTTCTTTTTCATGGCTGCATAGCATTCCATGGTGTGTATATGCCACATTTTCTTTATCCAGTCAACCCTCACTCCTTCCACTTCATTGGTTCCATAACATTGCTATTGTGAATAGTGCTGCGATGAACATACAAGTGCTGGTGTCTTTTTCATATAAAATTCTACTAAAGCTTTCAATACTCAAGAGGGACCGTGCTTTTGCCTAGCCCATGAGGCCACACTGGTCCTGCCCATGGACCTTCTTCATCTCCACGGTTTGCAACACACCTTCTATACCCTATGATGTGGCCTCAACCATCCCTCTCTCCACAGACAGCACCATCCAGGACAACATAATGAAATAAGAATGGAGTTTTGAGTCAGTCCATTTTGGACTCAAATTTTGGCTCTTCCACTTACCCCCAGCATCTTGCGGTGTGTTATAAAGCCTGTATGAGCCTCAGTCTTCTAAGCTCTAAATTGGGACCATAACAGCTTCCTCATGGGGTTACTGTGAGGTTCAAAGACATTATGAACACCATGCGTAGCAGTGCTCGGAAACATTGTAAGCATCCAGTGTATGGTAGCTAAAGCTTGATTGCCTCCTATTGTTTCGAAAGCCAAGACAACATAACGGGTGGCCATGAGGAAAAGAGGGTGTTGGGTTTCCATAAGACCCTCTCTGGGCTCAGAATTCTTGGACATAGTCTAGATTGTTCCATTGCCTCAAAACCAGACGAATGACAGGGAATGGGCAGGAGATGTCCCTGCTGGGGCCAATTGCACTGGTTAGTCTCATAAGAACAAAAAAGGAGAATAGACATTCAGAAATCAGAACAGAGCTCTGGCTTTTAGCTCTGTTTTTCTTTCTAACCTTTCCAAATCTTTATGCCAGCAACATTTTCAAGGGAAAACCTTAAAATTATAGTTTGAAATACCATGTAGGTTTTTTTCTGTCCACAAGCAAGGAGAAAAAAAAGTATCCAGTCCAACTCAAAATTACCCTGAATTTGTCGAAAGAGAACATAGCAGGCTAGGCTTGCATCAGAAAAGGTTTCTGTAGAAGGAGAATTGAATCATATTGAATCTTGGTGGCAGAGAGACCAGCAGGAATTTGCAATAAAGAAAAAAAAAAACACATATATAATCATAAAACCTTTGGAAAATGAGGCATTGGTGTTACCCAAGAGTTTACATCTTTAAACATGAAAACTTAAAAAAAAAAAAACTTTGAACCATTTAGGATGGAAATATTTTAAAACTAGAGTTGTTAAATATTTATTTAATGCTCACTTTCAGCCCGTTTTTATGCAGACTCTGGGGGACAGAGATTCATTTCAAAATCCCGGTTGTGCTGCAAATAGATAACAGTCTAGGGTAGGAGGTATATCCGCAGCATGGCGGGAGACATGGAGGACTAGTTACAATCAGCAACGGTTAACGCTGTGATGCAGCCAAACAGAGGTTCCTGCACAAGCACAAGAGAGGGTCACATAATCCAGTTTTAGAAGGCGGGGGGCCTTGTTCATCAATATTCTGCAAGAGTTCTAAAGGCAGCAAAAAGAAGAGAAGGAGTTCAATTTTGATTTGAAGTAGCATCATGTATATGTTGACAAAGAAACCACAATGTATTGTTATCAGTTCTGAAACAGAACATCCCTAACATCCCGTAACTCACCCTTGGTGGCTCAGCATCATCATTCTAAAGACTAAAGGGTGTTTTATGCCCACAGCAGCCACTTCATCCAATTTAATGAGATACTATTTACAGGAGATGTTTGCCCCTTCACTCAATAGCCCCAGCGTGCTATGGCTGTTTAGTTTCTGCCCCTTCTCTTCTCCTTCCTCTGCATCCCCCTCCTCCTAATCCCTCCTATTGTGTAGTATTCCTTTGTCTTCCATCATTGTCAGTCTGTTTTACCAGCCACATAGTGAGAGGCAGCCTTCTTTACTGGCAGTTCTAATGTGTTAGGAGATTAGACACCAGATACTCAAGCTCGTTAGGATAAATTGTCATGTAACAATTAACCATATGTAAAAATACAGTTTTCTTCTGTAAAATCCTCTGCTCTCCTTTATGTTTTCCCCAAACTAACTCTGAGCCATCTTTCAGGTCTCAGCTTAAACAAACGCCTTCCACTTCATTCTCTCTCCTTTCTCTCCAAAGCAGATGGTTACCGCAGGCTAACTCAGACAAAAGTCATGTACTCAGAAGGGCCAAATAAAAAGGCACATTAACCACATAAAAACTTTTTACCCTTGTATCTCTAAGTATAACAATCCTATTTTACAAAGAAGGAAACCAAAGCTCAGAGAAGTTGAGTGGCTTTCCCAAAGTCACACAGCATGTTGTAACATCAAGATTCGATGCCAGGTTTGTGTGATAGGAACATTGATGTTTCTTCCACCAAGCTAAGCTGTCCCTAGCACATATCGGGAAGAGTCTGGAGGTTCAGCATTGAGCCACCTCTATGGAGAGAAACTTCCTTCTGCCTTGAGCATCCTCCTTCTACCATGCCCGCCAAGGGACCTCCCTAATCTTCATCCCCTCACTAAATACTCCTGTAGCTCCCTGCATTCATCTGCTAAGGTAATACAACAGAGAACAATAAACGGAGTGGCTTAAACAACGGACATATATCTATCATCTCACAGTCCCCGAAGCTAGAAGTCTGAGGTTACGGTATTAGCAGGGATAGTTTCTTGGGAGGGTGATGTGGGGTCATCTTCTCCATGATTCTCTCCTAGCTTCTGATGGTTACCTGGCAACCTTTGACACTTCCTGGCTTGGGGATCTCTGCTTCTGTATTCACACCGCATTCTCCGTGTGTGTCTGCGTCCAAATTTCCTTTTGTTATAAGGAGACCAGTCATATTGGATTAGGAGCTTATCCTACCTCAGGGTGGCTTCACCTCAACTAATTGCATCTGCAGTTACCCCAAATAAAGTCATATTCTGGGGGTGCTGGGTGATAGGACTTCAATATTATATTGTAACATTCCTTTTCCTTTTTTTCCTTACTCACATTTATACTTTCATTTATTTTCAATTCCTGTTTTCCTCATACCTTTTTTTTTCTTTTTTTTTTTTTTTCTGAAACAGCATCTTACTCTGTCACCTAGGCTGCAGTGCAGCGGCGCAATCATAGCTCACAGCACCCTCGACCTTCTGGGCTCAAGTGATTCTCCCACCTCAGCCTCCTGAGTACGTGGGACTACAGACAAGCACCACTGTGCCTGGCTGATTTTTTTTATTTTTGTAGCGATGGGGTCTTGCTGTGTTTCCGAGACTGGTCTCAAACTCCTAGGCTCCAGCCATCCTCTCACCTCGGTCTCCGAAAGTGCTAGGATTACAGGCATGAGCCACCATGCCCAGCCTCCCCACACCCTTTTGAGGTCAGGACATATGTCCATCTCCTTCATCATTCCATTTCCAGTGTTTAGCCTCATTCCTTACTAGATATGAATTCTAACCCAGGAAAGGAAGAAAAAAAGAAAACGTTTTGCAGGCACCTGCTATGTCAAGGCAGTTTGCAAGGTGCTTTACCTAAACGTTAGACATTGCTCCAAGAAAAATGCATGGGCTTTCATGGGCTGGGTTAGCAACATTTTGGTTGCTCTGAAATTTGGTTGCTCCTTTTTGGAGTGTGTGTGCAGTGGGTAAGTGTTTTCTTTATGGATCATTTGATGCCTGGGACAGCAAATGACAACACAAAAGGAAAACAGTACAACAAACGAGAAAAATGAGGCTCAGCTTTGCCCCCAAAATAAAGGTACTACACTGATCACGTAATAACACAGCACACTTCCTCCATGGTTGGAGGATGAAACGTGATCTACAGCAAGTCTCTAGGAAAGAACATCTCTACTCAGGGATTGGAGGAACCTCTAGACAATTCCATATCAGGCTATTTTTTTCATGAAATTTTCACTTTGCATCACATCTAGGTTGAAGCTGCACATGGTCAGCGTGTGGGAGCATGCTACTTTGTCGATAACCTTGTACATTTTGTCCACTCACAACCCCACTGAAGTTAGGGTGCAAATCTCCCCTACTTTGCTTTGAAATTTCATTTTTAAGGATCTATCAGAAAAGGTATAAGTGAATGGTTATGAAATTAACAGCAAAGGTCACTATCATCTGTCTCACTCTTTTCTAGACCTTCAAAAGTTCTCCAGATGGGCTGGACCCAGTGGCTCACGCCTGTAATCCCAGCACTTTGGGAGGCAAGGGTAGAGGGATCACTAGAGGTTAGGAGTTTGAGACCAGCCTGGCCAACATGGGGAAACCTTGTCTCTACTAAAAAGACAAAAATTAGCCGGGTGTGGTGGTGTCCGTCTGTAGTTCCAACTACTCGGGAGGCTGAGACAGAAGAATCGCTTGAACACGGGAGGTGGAGGCTGCAGTGAGCTGAGATTGTGCCACTGCACTACAGCCTGGGAGATAGAGCAAGACTCTGCCTGAAAAAAAGAAAGAAAGAGAGAAGGAGAGAAGGAGAGAAGAAGAGAAAGAGAGAAGGAGAGAGAGAGAGAAAGAGACAAAGAGAGAAGGAGAAAAGGAGAGAAGGAGAGAAGGAGAGAGAGAGAGAGAGAAAGAGAGAAAGAGAGAGAGAGAAAGAGAGAAAGAAAGAGAGAAAGAAAGAGAGAAAGAGAAAAAAAAAAGGAAAGAAAAAAGAAAAGAAGCCTTCACTGCCCCTCAAGGTGCCATCCCACCTCCTGAGAAGTTTTGAGATAAAGTGAGGCTGTGAAGACAGAATGGGTCATACAGAGCCAGAGAACTTGGGTTCCAATCCTGCCCCAGGAATGCATAAGTTGTCAGGCCATAGGCAAATTAATTAGCCTTCCAGAGTCTGCTGGGGCACATGGAATGGGGGAAACGGGGAAGTCAGTGACACAGGCCCACCAAAGAACTGAAAGCAGGATTTTGAAGTGGTATTTGCAGACCCAGGTTCACAGCAGCACTCTTCACAACAGCCAGGAGGTGGTAGCAACCCACGTGTCCATCGACAGATGAATAAGCAAACAAAATGTGGTCTACCCATCCAGTGGAATATAATTGAGCTTTAAAAAGGAGGGAAGTTCTGACCTATGCCATGATATGGACAAATCTTGACAACATTATTTATGCTAAGTGAAATAAGCCAGTCACAAAAAGACTAAATACTATATGATCTCATTTCTGTGAGGTCCCTGGAGTAGTCAAATTCATAGAGATAGAAAGTAGAATGATGGTTACCAGGGGCTGGGGAAGCGGGGATTGGGATTTACTGTTCAGTAGATGTAGAGTTTCAGTTTGGGAAGACGAAAAAGTTCTGGAAATTGGTTGCACAACAATGTAAATGTACTAAACTCTACTGAAGTGTACACTTAAAAACGGTTAAGATGGATGGCTGGGGACGGTGGCTCACACCTGTAATCCCAGCACTTTGGGAGGTGGAGGCAGGTGGATCACAAGGTCAGCAGTTCGAGACCAGCCTGACCAACATGGTGAAACCCCATCTCTACTAAAAATACAAAAATTAGCCAGGGGTGGTGGTGATTGCCTGTAGTCTCAGCTACTCAGGAGGCTGAGGCAAGAGAATCGCTTGAACCCGGGAGGCAGAGGTTGCAGTGAACCGAGATTGCACCACTGCACTCCAGCCTGGATGACAGAGCGAGGCTCCATCTCAAAAAAATAAAAAAGGTTGAGATGGTAAATTTCATGGTTTTTTTTTCCCCCACAATTTCACACATACACACACACACACACACACACACACACACCCCCATGTGCTTCACATAGATGTCCTTTATTCTCAAACTCATTCGATAAACCAGGCATTATTGTGTTCATTTTGAAGATAAGAAAACAGAGGCAAAGGGAGGCTTTGAGCCACTTACTCAAGATCACAAGCCGCAGAGACACAATCAGCTTTATCCAAAGCCAGTGTTCTCTCTGTCCCAGCCAATTCACTACCATGGAGTTCAGGGAAGGGTAAAATGAGATATGTCCTGAAAATCTCACCCTTAGTGCTTGGCATGCAGAAGTGCTCTGTAATGTCACATCTTATCTCATTTCCCCATAACAGTTCCAGTTTTAAAAAACTCAATCCTTGATAAAAACAACCTAACCATTGTATTTTCCTCTGAAAATGCTCAGGGTGGTAATTGTTGAGTAAATCAAATCCTTTCTAATTAGAGATTGGGCAAATGTATTCATGAACAACTCACTTATCAAATAATCACCATGTGTCCATCCTAGGCTAGGTATCATTCTGGGTACTGAGGAAAGAAAAATGCACAAGACTCACTCCTGCCTTTGAGAAGTTCAGAGCCCAGTGAGGGAAACAGACAGGTAAACAATTTCCTTGTAATATGTGTGAGGTTATTAAAAAGCAGGTACAAAGATTAGAGGCAGCATCTGTTTCAAATTGGGGCTTGCCTTATTGTAAGCCCTCCTATGCCAAATTTCTAAAAATGTTAATCAAGATACAAAAAATGGCCCAGGCTTGGCGGTCCATGACTATAATTGTAGCACTCTGGGAGGCTGAGGTGGGAAGATCACTTGAGGCTGGGAGTTCAATGCCAACCTGGGCAGCACAGCAAGACCCCCATCTCTACAAAAAAAAATTTTAAGTAGCCAGGCATGGTGTCATGTCCCTGTTGTCCCAGCTACTTGGGAGGCTGAGGCAGAAAGATCACTTAAGCCCAGGAGTTTGAGGCTACAGTGAACTATGATTGTGCCACCGCACTCTATCACCGCCTGGGTGATAGAGCAAGACCCTGTTTCTAAGAACAAATAAACAAAGATATAAAAAATAAACATTAAAATGCATAAATAATACAAAAATGAGTTATCACTATATATATGTAAGAGTACCAAAAAAGCAAAACAAAAACAAAAACACAAATCTGACAATGTGAAGTCTCAATTTAGGATACGTAGCAAGTGAAACTCTTACACCTTGCTGTTGGGAATGTAAAATGCTATAGCTCTTTTGGGAAAATAGTGTCTTTTCAAGTTAGACGTACACTTACAATATGATCCTCCAATCTCACTCCTGGGTAATCAAGAGAAATAAAAAATTGGCCAGGCACGGTGGCTCAAGCCTGTAATCCCAGCACTTTGGGAGGCCGAGACGGGTGGATCACGAGGTCAGGAGACTGAGACCATCCTGGCTAACCCGGTGAAACCCCGTCTCTACTAAAAAATACAAAAAACTAGCCGGGCGAGGTGGTGGGCGCCTGTAGTCCCAGCCACTCAGGAGGCTGAGGCAGGAGAATGGCGTAAACCCGGGAGGCGGAGCTTGCAGTGAGCTGAGATGGGCCACTGCACTTCAGCCTGGGTGACAGAACCAGACTCCGTCTCAAAAAAAAAAAAAAAAAAAAAGAGAAATAAAAAATTTTATTTACACAAAGCCTGTGTACAAATGTTTACAGTGGATTTATTCATCATTGCCAAAAATTGAGCACAATACAAATATCTTTCAATTGGTGAATTCATAAACGCACTGTGGTACATCCATACAAACAGATTACACTCGGGAATTAAAAAGGAATGGACTGTTATTAATACATGCATTATGCTAAGTGAAAGAAGCCAGACTCGAAATGCCAGATACCGTCTGATACAATTTATAAGGCATTCTGGAAAAGGCAAAATTATAGGGACAGAAGACAGAGCAGTGGCTGCCAGGTCCACAAAGGCCATCAAAGCGCAGACCAAAGGAATTGGTGGTGGGGGAACAAAACCAGTTTGTGTCTTGATTGCAGTGGTAGTGACAGCACTCTGTGCTTTTGTCAAAACTCATAGATCCATCTCCAAAAGAATGAATTTTACTATACGTAAATCTAGGCAAATTTAAAAGGTTTTTAAAAAATATGTAAAGACATCACCCTACTTAGAAACGTAGAGTAACTGCTGGTGTTCCAGAAACGGTGAGAGCTCTCTGAAATGTGGAGCTTACATGTGATTAAGATGGGAATCCACATCCCAGGAACTGAGGCAGAAAGTAGAGCTGCAGAAGATAGGCTCAAACATCCTGGCGGTGATAGAGTCTGGAAACAAAAGCAGGTGAGGACATTTACAGGTGATTAGTTATGTGATGCACGGGAATGGAAATAGGTGGGTTAGTAGATCGGAAATCATCCTGCCTCTTCCCAAACCATCAGGCTTCTCAATTTAGTGAGGCAGCTACTACGACTGAGAGTTCTTGGACTGGAGGGACAATCCTCTGGGTAGAGGAGGGTGCTTAGGAAAAACTGCCCCCACCCAGAAGACTACCTGCCCAACCGTCTCCTGAGTGACATTTCCTGTCCCTCCCCCCAGACTGTGGATAAGAAACTGCCAGTAACAAGAGCTTCTGTCCATCTCTCCCACAAGGAGATAATGCTAACAAATCCAGCAGAGTCAACAAGGAACCACAATCACAAAACTTCGCATCCAATCCATGGTCACTAACTGCAAGATAATAGCAACACCATGAAATAGGAAAGATAATCTCAAAAAGTGGAAGAATTCAAATCCATGGAAACAGAGCCAATAAAGCAATTAGATCAGGACCTTAAAGTAAGTGTAATTAGTATCCTCAGAAGGATAAGAGTACACTGAATACTTGACATAGGAATAGGTAGTTATGAAAAAAGAACCTAAAAGAGCTCTTCACAAAGGAAAACATAGTTGTGGAAGCCAACATAGGGCACTTTATAGAGACTTAATTATGTATCCGGAGGATTCAAGGAAGGTTTTCTTGAATCTTCAAGCTCTCAGTTGGGAGATCATTCTTGTGCAAAGAAACTACAACGATGAAGGTAAAGAACCATGAAAAACCATTTTATGCCTTTTAAGGAACCTTATGAAAATCAGTGAAGCTGGAATAGAAAGTACATGGGGAAGAGATCTTGTTTACTACAACTTCTATTACTAACACTAGCCATGGATTACTTTGAGGTGAAAGTGTTCAAGGTTTCTAAGTACACAAATACATAGTGTTAACACTTTCCAAGTGTGTTACCTAATCTATACCTATCTGTGGCAGATTGTATTTTCTGAAGATGGCCATCACAAGATCTCCCTCTCTCATATGAACTTTTTGCAAAGTGATGTTGGCATTTTTTCCACCTAGTGGCAGAGGTCTGTGGCCCTTCTTGTTAAACTTAGGCAGATCTTTGTAACTGCCTTGGCCAGTGGAGTATGGCAGAAATTATGCCCTGTAAATTTTGTGTCTAGGTCATCAAATGCCAGGCAATTCTACTTGCTTTCTTGGGACTCAGTGGCCATGCTGTAGGGAAGCCCAGGCTACATGAATAGCCATGTGTAGATGTTCCAGCCAACGGCCCTAGCTGAAGTTCCAAATGACAGTCAGCATCCATTGCCAGACATTTAAGTGAAGCAACTTCAAGGTGACTTCTGCTCCATTCACCATGTGACTGCAGCTGCGTGACAGACCCTGAGTGGAAACTGCACAGCTGAACAGGGTCAACTCCAAGAACTATGGAAGATAATAAAATGATTGTTTTTTGTTGTTGCTGTTTTAAGCTACTAAGTTTCCAAAGATGGTCATCACAATATCTCCCTCTCTCAAATGCACTTTTTGCAAAGTGATGTTGACATTTTTTCCACCCAGTAGTGGAGGTCTGTGTCCACTGTGTATTAAGTTATAGAATGGTTCTGTACACAGCAATGACATCAGAAAAACATCTTAGTTTGTAAATCTGAAACACTAGATTTGCATAAGCTCCACTTCCAACTTTATAAAAAATCAAATGAGATGAAATTTAACCTGCAATCCCAACATTTACTACAACTTAGGCCATCAGAGGAAAAAGAGAACCCTTATACCCTTGACTCAGTGTTATAAATCTAACCAGTCACCATCACCATTAGTGGATAGACTGAGACCTGCTGGAAAATTAAAAAGGGGCAAGTGATATGAATCCCTGACCAAAGAGGAAAGGAAAAGTTCTTCTTTCAGCTAAACATTCCTAAACCAAGAGGATGGTTTTATACAATGAGCTCCAGGCTTGCAGTTTTTGGCTATGTGACCTCAGGTGAGTTACTTAACTTCTCTGATGCCCCCTGTCCCTCACTGATAAAATAAGAAGAATGACACTTATTTTATAGGAAGTCCTCATTCTCAAAAAATATCTAGCAAAAATGAACCCACAAAGATAAAGAAATTAGAGATACTCTGGCAACTTAGGTGAAACCTATTGTTAGAACTTGGGATGTCCCAGACACAATTATTTTCTTTACATATTTACTCTGAGCTTCCTAGATATTCCGTCACTATGTAGCTTCTGGTCACCATTGGCTCTGGTGTGATTTCTGCCTCCCCACATCAATCCCTGCACACCTGATGGCTGTTAGGTACCATACTTATTGCCAGCATGGAACAAAGCCTTTGCTGAATTTCCACCTGATGTCACTCCCCATTCTTTGCTGGTTCCCTTAAAATAATTCTAAGTAAATCATGAATCGCTTCCTGCCCAACACGCACACCTGAAGGGTATTTTAAAGATTGTGACTTTTAGATTCTCCTTTCAAAATATTTTCCAAATTTATCCCCCCTCTCCCCATCTCCATCACCCCCTCTTTAGATGAAACCAGCATTGTCTCCTACCTGGACCTCCTATTCAGATACCTCTTTCTCCCACTCACTGCCAATCCATTAACCACCCACAAGTCAGGGTAATCTCTAACACACACAGGCTATGATATCACTCCTCTGCTTTAGACCCCTTAACTAATTCCCGCTGCACTTTAGAGTAAAATCAAAACCCATAACATGTATGACAAGGTCCCGCATGATCCCGCACCTGCCACCCTCTCCGGACACATGGCATTACCTTTCCCATTGATCTCTACCCCCTAGCAAGCTGAGCCTTCATTTAAACCTTCAAATACATGATTTCCCCCCTCACAGCCTTCACACACATTCTCCCCTTTGCTTAGAATGTTCTCACTTCTCCTGATTTCCCATTCATCTTTTTGTACTCTGCTTGTATATACGTGTGTGTGTGGGTATATATATACACATATATAATTTTATTTTAGGAAAGACTTTCTTGAGCCTAATCTCCCATATAAATCTGCTCCACCCACCATAGTAATTATAATTATTATTATGATCATATAAACAACAAAAATAATGGTAACAATAAAACCCATGACTTTTCCTCCATAATCATAGTTTATAAAATATATATATTTATTTGCAGGATCATTTAATTGATACCTGTCTTCCCCACTGGATGTGCAATAACTATATCTATTTTGCCTATTGGTTTAATGCCAGTATCCAGCACAATATCTAGCCCATGGTAACTGCTCAGAACATGTTTTTGGATGAAAAAAATAGTGAATTAACACTGAGTACACGATTCCAAATGTTACTCCAATTGACTATGATTCCATCAGGTGTCTCCTAAAGCAGGAATAACTTTCCATTTGGAAACGAGACTATCCCCCACATCCATTTCCTGGGACATGGAATGTAGAATCCTACTTAGCACGCCATGCAGTGTTGATAATCCTGATTCCATAAGGATGGCTCAGTCTCTAGTTTTCCCAGTTCCACAAATTGATCTCATTTGATCAGTTTGTTATTTACTTATTTTATTTATTTATTTATTTATTTATTTATTTATTTATTTATTTATTTATTTTGAGACAGGGTCTCACTCTGTCACCTAGGCTGGAGTGCAGTGATGCAGTCATGGTTCACTATAGCCTCAAACGCGCGGGTTCAAGCAATCCTCCCACCTCAGCCTCCCAAGTAGCTGAGACAACAGGTGCATGCCACCCTGCTCAGCCTATCTTCTGCAGCTGTACTTTCTGCCTCAGATCCTGGGCTGTGGATTCCCATCTTAAGCTAATCGCATTTAAGCCCCTTATTTCAGAGAGTTCTCACCGTTTCTGGAACACCAGCAGTTACTGTACATTTCTAAGTAGGGTGATGTCTTCACATATTTTTTAAAAACCTTTTAAATTTACTTTATGATTTATACACAGTAAAATTCATTCTTTTGGGGGTGGATCTATGAGTTTTGACAAATGCATAGAGTGCTGTCACTACCACTGCAATCAAGACACAAAGTGGTTTTGTCCCCCCCCCCCCCCACCAATTCCTTTGGTCTGCACTTTGATGGCCTTTGTGGACCTGGCAGCCACTGCTCTGTCTTCTGTCCCTATAATTTTGTCTTTTCCAGAATGTCTTATAAATGGAATCAGACGGTATCTGGCATTTTGAGTCTGGCTTCTTTCACTCAGCATAATGCATGCTAATTTTTAAATTTTTGGTAGACACAAGGTCTCACTGTGTTGCTCAGGCTGGTCTCAAACTCCTGAGCTCGAGAGATCCACCCACCTTGGCCTCCCAAAGTGCTGGGATTGTGGTGTGAGCCACTGTGCCCAGCTGATCAATTTATCTTTTTCACTCTAAGCACCAAGGTCAGCCATGGACAGGCTGCCTCTGGGTTAGGTGTCCTGCACCCCTGGTCCAAACTTCTGTGACCTGGTATGGGGGCAGACTCACGTAGGAGTCAACACAGCAAATATCTCTCAACAGGAATGTGGATAGGCAGTGTAGCTTAGAAGCCAGAAAGGGGACAGAGGCTCTGAATATATCTATACCTTTTCATAGGAGCCAAGTATTGAAAGCGTAGAAGTGTTAAACAGTGTCTACCTTCATTGAACAAATGCTCCATGTACATTGTAAATGTCCAGACCTAACTGCTTCGTGGAGTTCTACATCTTAAGTTCTCGGGCAATCTTAGTTAAGAAACTTGATTAACCAGAGGTCATTTGCCTCACACACTCAGGAGAGCTTCCCACCCACCTGGTAGCTCTCTCACATTGTAAAACCATCATCAATGCCCTGGGTCAAGATCAGCCTAAAGTAACAGCCCCTAAACAAACGTTTCCAGTCTTGTCCCACTTATTCAGTCCTGCTGTCAACACAGTCATTAAACACCCACATCCTTCTGCCAGGAAGGCAGGGTAGAGGGAATTTTACACTCTGACCTTCCCTCTTTGGATTCTGATCTGCTCCCATTCAATGGCCTCATCTCATCCTTTAATGTTCTCATGGGGTCATAGATTCTTGGATTTTCACACCAAATCTCAAAATCATTAATTCATAGAACAGATTGGAGAGAATCTTCACCTTTCCCACAGCCCCACCATCATTCCCAGGGGACCATCACTGGGGCCAAGGTCAGGATGCAGGAGTATTAACAGAGGATATCCCCTCAATCACTTGAGAAGGAAAGGAGAGGGCTGTGATTTTTCTTAGATGTGAGTCCTGGTTCTGCCTTCTAGTAGCTCTATGACTGTGTAAATTTCTTAACATTTCTGATTCTCTGTTTCTTCGGCTATAAAATAGTGGTAATCATAGTATCTATCTTTTAACGGTGTTGTGAGGACAAAATAAGACAAGGCATGTAGAGATGTTTATGACTAGTACAGGGCCAACACTCAACAGGCATTAGAGATTTGTTTCGGTTTCTGTTTTTGTTTTATTAAGACAGAATCTTGCTCTGTCACCCAGGCTGGAGTGTAGTGGCGTGATCTCAGCTCACTGCAACCTCCGCGTCCTGGGTTCAAGGGGAGTTCTCCCTCCTCAGCTTCCTGAGGAGCTGGGATTACAGGCACCTGCCACCACACCCAGCTAATTTTTTCATTTTTATTTTTAGTAGAGGCGTGGTTTTGCCATGTTGGCCAGGCTGGTCTCAAAACCCCGACCTCAAGTCAGCTGCCCACCTCAGCCTCCCAAAATGCTGGGATTACAGGCGTGAGCCACCATGCCCGGCCTAGAGGAATGATGTTGTTATAGAGTTATTTGGCTACTCAAAGCCTTAGACATCAACAACTCAATGATTCTGAGATGGGAAGAAAATTTGTTTCAGTTCTCAGACCACCTTACATTTAACATTAGGCTTTTCTAGAACTATGGATATTATTACTAAATAGGGCAGAAAAAAAAAAAAAAAAAAACACACCTGGCCTCCGAGAAACTGGACCTGGAAATAGACCAAGCTGGCTAATGTATGTCCAGACACCTCCCCATTATCTTCTGCTCTCTGGGAAATATAACTATTTTCAAATGTGGTTTCCCTCTAAGGCCTTGTAGACTCAAGGCTGGAGGCTGGCTTCTCTGTTTCACATTCCCAGGTCCCCGGCACTAGCAGAGACATGGGAGTGGGAAGTTGTCTGTGTTGCTGGGGATGGGGAGGACTCTCCCAGCATCTCGGAGCTAGATGACTTTGCCAAATAGCCAAGTGGTTAAATGTTGAGGGCTGTAAATGAGGCTCATCTGTCAGTCGTGGGCAGGCACCAGCTCCATCTGCTGTGTCGGGAGCTTGGAGAATGATTGGAGGAAGCAACTTGTGGGAGCTTGGAGAATGACTGGAGGAAGCAACTTGTAAAACGCAGGGCCCAAGATGAGAGGCAGAAGCATTGTCAGGAGATAGTAGAACTGGGAACCTTGAAGACTCTGTCAGTCCCCTTAAAAATTTAACAGATGAAAAGAAAAACAGACAGACCCAGAGAGAGGGATGAGTTTACTCATGGTCACCCTACAAATATGTCAAGATGAAAGCCAACTCTCTAGAATTCTAGATTACTTCTCTCTCCGTGCACGCACCTGACCCATCCTTGCAGCTAATCCATGGATGGAGAAGAATGCTCTGAGCAACTTGAGAAGAATAAAATACCTAGTTCCTTTGTCTGCGCTCACAAGTGTTCTTCAAGTTCAAGTACCTTCTCTTCTTTAAAGAATCTCAAAATAGATGTGATTATTCACTCGTTCATTTGTTCACTCAATAATATTTTTGAAATGTCTCTATGTGCAAAGTATCATTCCAGGCACTGGAACAACATCAATTACAAAACATGAACCTAGCCAGGCGCAGTGGCTCACGCCTATAATCCCAGCACTTTGGGAGGCCAAGGCAGGTGGATCACGAGGTCAGGGGTTTGAGACCACCCTGGCCAACATGGTGAAATCCTTCTCTACTAAAAATACAAAAATTAGCCAGGTGTGGTGGTGACTGCCTGTAGTCTCAGCTACTCAGGAGGCTAAGGCAGGAGAATCGCTTGAACCCAGGAGGCGGAGGTTGCAGTGAGCCTAGACTGCGCCATTGCATTCCAGCCTGGGTGACAGAGTAAGACTCCGTTTCAAAAACAAACAAAACCATGAACCTAGTTCCTGCCTCCAGGAGCCAATAATCTAGTGAGCAAGACAGATACTAGTTAGAGGGAAAATCATGTGAGTAGATATATGCTTCTCAATTGTGCTGTTTTTCTGGGTTTTTTTTTGTTTTAAAAAGTAGAAGTATTGAGCACTAGTCTTGCCTAATTCACATGTGGTGGGATATTATGAAGAACTGACTGTTTTTTTTCCCCCACCCATTTTTGTATACAGTGGCACTTCGTTATTGAGCAGATGGCCACAGGGCAGCCAGAGTCTCTGTGGGGAGTTTGTGCAACAGGACCAGACCTCAAAAGAGCCATTCTGGGATTTTGAGTTTCCAAACATTGTATTGCTATGGATGAGCATTTGCTGAGCTAGGTTTTGTTTCTGGTCCAGAAGGTATGAAGAATCTGGGCTCTAGGAGAGGAAACAGATCAGAGAGCAATTAAGTGAGTTGCTAATGCATTCTCTGAGAGGGGATTCTGTACACTGTGCATGGTGCAAACAAAGTGCAGATTTTCATAACCCTCAAATTCCCAACCACACCTGAGAGTTTCACCTTGGATCACAGCTCTTTCCTGATGGTGGGCTGAGCTGAGAAAATGAAATGCAGAGAGAATCAGGCTTTCCCCAGTCAGCAAATTCAGAGGATCCCCAGCTCTGGGCCCTCAAAGATCAAAAGCTGGGAGACAGTCTATAATTGGAGTCATGTGTCCTCCCCAGCCTCCGAGTAACCACTTGGATGAATAACAGCGACTCAGCATCGTGGCCTCGTTATTGTCTCAACATCAGATTAAGAACAGAGAGGGGAGAAGAGATGTGGGTGATCTGAGGGTTGCAGATCTACAAGGCCATTATCTGTCTTGAGCTTCGGCCCACCCTACCACCCACTCCTCCATGTGAGGTTATAATATAACAATAAGCCTGCAATTATATTTTACTTGTTGGGCGAAAAAAAAACAGTGGTGAGTCAAAAAGCCAGCTCAGAGATGGAACTAGTTATGTAAGTGGGAGGGGGCCAAGCCTTTGGCTGAATTCAGAACTCCCACTATGGGTCCGTGTTCCTGGGTCTGTCTGGCTGTTTTGGGCTGGACTTCCCAGTGTCTGTGAGTGGCACTTGGCCCTGAAAGGCATAAAACCATCAAACACAAGAGTGGTGGCATCAGGCAACAGTTAAGATCCAGGTTCTAATGAGAGTGGACTGTGAGACCTGGACAGACTTTGGGGTCAGGACAAGGAAGTAGAGAAGTAGGCGTGGTGTGACCAGTGTGATCAGAGACAAAAGAGATTAAAATGGGCACCTTTGCAGGTGTCAAGACAGCTGACTCATGTCAGCCAAAAACCAAACTGGTTAGCAGAAGTGACTGTAGGCACATAATGACCAAAGGCCATACCTAGACCCCCCCAAATATCCCTGGCTATGTAAGCCCCCTCCAAATCTAGATGAAGTCTTAGGGACAAGGACAAAGGTAGAATAAATTGACTAAAGAAACTGTAATCAAGTAATAGAAGTTTTTAACATTAGGCATGTTTTTATTAAAAAAAAAACAGAAATTAAGCTAAGTTATAAAAAAGATATTTAAAGTTACATTTAAATGTAACTTTAGTAGAAAAAAAATGCCATGCCTACTTAAGTTACATTTAAAAGTAACTTTAGAGATTTGATTTCGCAAGAGACAGAGGGAGAAGTGAGAACATACCTCAGTTCAAATCTCAGTTCTGCCAACTCAATAGCCCTCTGGATTTGTACCTAACTAGCTTCTCTCTCTTGCATGGTCTACTCATATGTGACGGTCTAAGGAAAGTGAGACCACTCCCACCCACCCTTGGAAGCACATGAAAGTGTGTGTGTGGGGGGTGGCGTATTTTATTATCAAAGTGATACAGGGGAGGCTACTAGCATTGGGCACCAGGGTTGCTAAAATGTCCTGCAATGTGTGGTGTCCCACAGAGATTCATCCCACCCAATGTGCCCACCATGCCCGCGCTGAGAAACACTGGAGCTAATATTCCAAGTTCCTTTAACACCAGATGAAGAATAACTTTCAACTAGCCCTACCTCTCTTACAGGTCACAGTAATCTTTACCTCCTGCCTGGCCAGCCGTGGGCATGAGACTGAATCTGTACCCATCTCAGAACCCTCCCCTGGGCATGTCTCACTCAAATCACACAACTTCCCAGCCTGCAAATAATTTTTGTCATCCATTCTCTCATTTACTCCTTATAACATCTCTGGAACATAGGGAAAAAATCAGATCTGTTTTATTTCTGTTTTATTTTATTTGTGTGTGTTTATTTTGTATTTTGGAGAGGGAGTCTCATTCTGTTGCCCATGGCTTACTGCAGCCTCGACCTCCTGGGCTTCAGCAATCCTCCCACCTCAGCCTCCAGAGTAGCTGGGACCACAGGCATGCACCACCATGCCCAGCTAATTTTTTCTTTTCTTTCTTTCTTTCTTTTTCTTTTTCTTTTTTTTTTTTTTTTGGAGAGACAAGGTCTCACTGTGCTTCCCAGCCTGGTCTCTAATTCCTGGGCTCAAGCGATCCTCCTGCCTTGGTCTCCCAAAGTACTGAGATCACAGGCAGGAGCCAGCTACCACATCCATCCCAAACCTTTTTTAAATGAGGGAAAGTAAAGCCAAGAGCTAGCATCTGATAGGCAGCTCTGGGACTGAAGCTGAGATTATTTCATGCTGAATGCAAGCCTCTTTTGGTGTCCTGTGCTGAGGACCAGGACCCAGTCATAAATTTCTCTCATATCTTTGCCTAGGTCTATTATGGGAGCTCAGGAAGTACCTGGAGCATAAAGGGCCCTTTCCCCAAAAAGAAAAAGGAGTCTTTCTTTTTCTATCTCAGAGCTGCCTTGGATCCAGAGAATATAAAGGAATCAGCTTGGCTCCTTTGGACCTCTTACACTCCCACAGGCCTCCCTGGTGTCCTTACCAGGAAGAAAGAGAGAGATGGTTTCATCTTCGTATGAAACCAGTGTCTTCCCTCCGCACCTCACCCCATGTGAGAGGAGGGCTTTGCTACTCACCCTCTCAAGTCCAAAGCCCTCCTGGCCTTCTCCATCCCCTCATCTCTCCATCCCCAATAAGGGGTCCAGTCCTGGTGATTCTTTCTCATAAACATTTCTCAAATTTCTTAGCCTTCATCCCTGCCCCCAGTTCTGTCTCCAGTTTGCCTGCCTTAATTCAGGTCATTGCCATCTCTCTGAGGATCAACATGGTCTTAAGGAAGAGGTATACGCACCAATAGGCTCACAGCTCCTTAACTCCCAAGAGACAGTCAAGGACCCTGACAGTGATGAAAGGGGGCCAGATTGTAAGGTGCATGAGAAGGAGGAATATCTGGGTTTCCAGAGCCCAGCATAAGGCAGGGACCAGAGGAAAGTCATTTTTGTGTTGGGTAGACAAACAGGAGGCTGGAAATGGTTGCATGAGAAGGCCCCATAATGAAAATTAAAACCCAGAAAACAAACCAACAACAACCAAAACCAAATGCTATATTTCACAAGTTTATACAAGCCAGAGGTATAGGATAATAAATATCAAGTTAGTAAAGACCTTGAAGATCAACCAGTCCAGCCTCTCATTTATTGAGAACGAAGGATGGGGATGGGAAATTGAGGCCCAGAGAGGCGATATGACTTGTTTAAGGCCCAGCATGTCCCAGACTGTGGAATCTGCCAGGACTCTGACTCCTCAGTCACTGCTACATTTCCCAGAATGCCTTTTCCCCATTTCTTCTTCTAGTTTATCACTCCAATCAGCCATCATCTCCTCCAGGAAGCCCTCCCTGAACCTCCAAGCTGGGTAAGATGCTCAACCACTTTCCTCCAACAGCCCTGTGAACTTACTCTGGCTTAGAATACATTGACCTGACTCTGTTGTAATTGCTGGGTTTTTCATTTGTCTTCTCCATTAGACTACAGTTTCCAAATCTCAGCACAATTGACATCTTGGGAAGACTCACTCCTGGCTTGCGTGGGTGATAGGGGACTGTCCTGTGCATTTCAGGAGCTTAGCACATCCTTGCCCACTGCCTCCTGCAAGTTGTGACAACCAAAAATGTCTCCAGCTATTGTTAAATATCCCCAAATAGGGGTGGGGAGCAGAATTGCCCCCAGTTAAGAACTGCTGATCTAGATTGTTAGGTCTATACGGGCAGAAACAGTGTCTTCTTGTTCTTTACACTCCCATTATGCAGCACAGGTCCTGGAACATAGTAAACATGCAATCAGTTTAATCTACACACACACGCACACACACACGCACACATATATGCCATTTCCACATTGTAGTGTCTGAAATATATAGAACACATACATATATTTCAAAGCATATAAGAGTTTTGCCCATCTAGGATACCTTAAGCATTTCTGTGTGTTTATATTGCATTGTTAACACAAAAGTAAGGTGTTAAACAAAACTTAAAAACTCTTTGTTTCTGGATTGGTAAATGAGTGAGAATGTGTGTGTATGTGTGCACGCACACATACACACACATATCTCTTCTGACTGACAAACGGTTCCTTTTCAAATAATATTCACATGGAGAAGAAAATGTATTTTCAATGAAACAAAACCTTTTTTCCATTTGATAAAAGGGACATTATCGCAGTCATTAAAGCATCATTATATGTTGAGCTCCTAACGCACTGGTCTTTACTTGGGAGCACATGGCAGTCACAAAAAAGAATTTTTATTGCCAGTTGAACAGATCGGGAAGTAAGATATTATGAAATGTGCTATTAGGCAGCAGATAAGTAATTAGGTGACAAGGAAAATACATTATTCGGTATTTCAAAATATTTCCACTTCATCACCAGTTCATTAAAATCCCGCCTCCTCTCTTGAGGCCCACTAGGAATTGACATCAAGATTATTTACAAAAAAAAAAAAAAAAAAAAAAATTCATCATGACAAGTGAATTATAATTAAGTCATATCATTGTTCTTTGTACTCTCTCATGGGCCTAAACAGATATGCGAAAACAGACTGATATTGCTGCTGGAAGACTCAGTGACGGCTCTTCTTGCCAGCATGAAGGTGATGGTGAAATGGTGTTTTCATTGTTATTTCACACACAAAAAAAGAAACTGAGGAGCCCTAGATGGCGACACAGAGAGGAAACAGTCAAGACCAAAGTCAAGATGGTTGCGTATATTTAAAGAGGCTTCATGCACACGTTGATTATATGCTATGACTAACGACTCAGTTACTAATTCCCTTGAGGATGAACAACCAGCCAGTAACCTGGCTTTATTTAGTATCTATTCCTAAAGCCACCTGTTTAATTAAGGACTTCTTGTGCACTTTGGACTACAAAGATGTGCAGGTGTTATAACTAGGAAGCCTTCCAATCCCCTAGGCATCTTAAGCATCTCTGCAGAACCAAGCATAAAGTTAGTGCCCATTTAATACTCACTCATTGACTGATTTGATAACCAACTGATTTAATAAGCGCAATAAGCAATGCAGAGTCCCCAGTTGAAAAAGAAAACATCCCTGAGTCCTAAAGTTAAAAGAAGCAAGACATATTCAGTTAGCTCATTTTATAAAGGCAGAAGAGGAGAAGGAAGGAGGGAGACGGGGGAAAGGAAGGGAAGGAGAGAAAGTGGGAAGGAAGGAAGAAAACTGCCTCATATACATCCAGCATACCAAACACTAGGATGAGCATTTTCATTTGGGTTATTTCATAGAGTAGCTACTGTAAAACCAGAAGTAAGTCCTGTTATTAGTATCATTTAACAAATGAGAAAAGAATCCGAGAGATAAAGCAATTCACTCAGCATCACTCAATATTGCAATTTTATCATATGCATACGAATGTCAGCACATATATGCACACATGATCATGTCGCCTACGTTACTCCAGTGGTTACCATTCTCTCAGGATAAAGATGACAGTCCTTACCTGGCCCACACAGCCCCCACCCACCCCTCCAGCCTCGTGCCATGTCACTCCCCACTCTCTTGCTCTTGCTAAACTTTTAGCCACCTGGTCTCCTTTCACTTCCCCAAATGCTGTTTGTTCTTTCTCTCCCAGGGTGGAACCCTGGCAAATACTATTTCCTGTGCTGGAAGCACCCCCATTCATCTGCTCACCCCTGCCTTCCTTCATGTCAGCTTCAGGGAAGGCGTTCCTTGACTCCTGCCCGCGCCCCCGCCTCCTGCCATTCACTCTCCCAGCACTGCACAAGTTCCTCCTCCATGAAATCTACTCCATTTGCAACTTCATGCCAGTCTCTGTGATTTGTTGATCAATGGGTAGCCTCTCCATGAACTAGAAGCCTGATGTGGTTTGGGGAGATTTGCTCCCCTGCCCCAAATCTCATGCTGAAATGTGATCCCCAGTGTTGGGGGTGGGGCCTGGTGGGAGGTGTTTGGGTCATGGGGTGGATCCCTCACAAGTGGCATGGTACCCTCTCTACTGCCTTAATGAGTTCACAAGAGATCCGGTTGTTAAAAAGAGTCTGGGATCTCTGCTGTCTCTCTCTTGTTCGCTCTCTTGCCATGTAACACGCCTCCTCCCCCTTCAATTTCGGCCATGATTGGAAGCTTCCTGAGGCCCTCACCAGAAGCAGATGCCAGCACCATGCTTCTTGTACAGCCTGCAGAATGGTGAATCAAATAAACCTCTTTTCTTTTTCTTTTTTATTTTTTCCTTCAACTTTTATTTTATGCCTGGTGCAGTGGCTGACACCTATAATCCCAGCACTTTTGGGAGGCCGAGGCGGGCAGGATCACCTGAGGTCAGGAGTTCGAGACCAGCCTGCCCAACATGGTGAAACCCCATCTCTACTAAAAATACAAAAACTAGCTGGGCATGGTGGCACACGTCTGTAATCCCAGCTACTCAGGAGGCTGAGGCAGGAAAATGGCTTGAACTCGGGACGTGGAGGTTGCAGTGAGCCGATATGGCACCATTGCACTCCAGCCTGGGCAATAGAGCAAGACTCAATCTCAAAAAAAACAAAAACGTATTTGAAATTCAGGGGTACATGTGCAGGATGTGCAGGTTGGTTACATAGGTAAACGTGTGCCATGGTAGTTTGCTGCACAGATCAACCACCACCTAGGTATTAAGCCCAGTGTCCATTAGCTATTCTTCCTGATGCTCTCCACACCACCCCCAACAGGCCCCAGTGTGTGTTGTTCCCCTCCATGCATCCATGTGTTCTCATCACAAATCTCTTTTCTTTATAAATTACCCAGCCTTGAGTATTCATTTATAGCAACACAAAATGGACTAACACAAAGCCCCTGAGTTCAGGGACCTTGTCTACTTCATTCACCATTGTATCTCCTGCACTCACACAACATACGGCATGCAGAGTGGCTCAGCAGATATTTATCACAGGGATGAATAAATGAACAAATAAACATATATTTTACTTTTTTTTTTTCTGAGATGGAGTCTCACTCTGTTGCCCAGGCTGGAGTGCAACGGCACGATCTCAGCTCACTGCAACCTCTACCTCCCAGGTTCAAGCGATTCTCCTGCCTCAGCCTCTTGAGTAGCTGGGATTACAGGTGTGCACCACCACGCCTAGCTAATTTTTGTATTTGTAGTAGAGACGGGGTTTCGCCATGTTGGCCAGGCTGGCCTCAAACTCTTGGTCTCAGGTGATCCATTTGCCTCGGCCTCCCAAAGTGCTGGGATTACAGGGATGAGCCACTGCGCCCGGCCTGAACATGTATTTTAAATACCTATTTTAAGTACGCATGTAAGGATTCATAACCAGATTGCCACGCCAGCCAGAGACCCAGTGCAACCCAATAAAGCCCCAAGAGAAGAGAGTGATCCGAAGCTGGGACACAGAGCATACATTTCCACCCAGAGCAATCATCTGTCATCATTAGCTTTAGGGAAGGCTAGAGACTATACTACAAAGATGGCATTGCTCTCTGACTTCTGGTCTAGGCTGTTCATAATTGTTTTAGAAATCCAAGGCCAGGAAACTGACAAATGTTTTGTTTTCCTCCTCTTAAAAATGATAAATCAGTTGCCTAGTGTTTTTCATAAATTCTTTAGCCAGAGTTGTGGTTTTCCAACCACAATTCACATTAAGGATTCTTTATGAAAATGGCTATAAGAGAGGAATTTAATGGGATTATGATTTTTTTTAAAGCTCTATCTCTCTAATTAACACCCCAGAGGGGGACTTTTTTCTAACATAATGGCCTTTCAGTGTTAAAAGGGCTTAATATTATGGTAAAATATGTTAACTTCCCTGGCATTCTGACCCAGCTGATAACATGAAAAGGGAACGCATCTGTCTTCCTGATGCTTCTGCCACCGCAAATGGTGTTGTTTTCAGTATTTTCATAATGAACTAATCAACTGCTTATTCACTAATTGCATCTACATTAAAAACTTATTACCCTGGAAAAGGGCTGCACTGCAATTGACCTTCCAATGGAGCTGGGAGGGGTGAAGATCCCGTGACAACTGTAAGACAAAGGAAATGGCCAAACCCAGGGGCAGGTTTTATTCTCTTCTCTGAAACACATGTGTGGTCTTCCGCAGGGGTCACTGTATACAGAGACTTGGAAATCCAAAAGCGAAAGCTGCTCCCACTTTGCTAAGGTCCATGCCTCAATAGGTTTCACTATAATTATCAAGATGATAAAAACAACGATCATGGTGACAATCACTCACTGAGCAAAGTGTTCCTGCCAGGCACGATGCATGCATCATCTGTCTCCAGTTCTCATGCCAGCTCTGTGAGGCAGGTATTGATGCCTACTCTTAGTGGTAAACAAATAAGAGCTGAGACAGGTGAAGTGACTTGCCCAAGGCCAAACAGTTACCCAATGGTGGAAGTGGAACATGAATCATGCACTTCCGATGTCACTGTCCACATCCTGGGCTCCCAGCATGCTAGAGAATGCAGAATACGAGAAACTAGGTGCTGATGAGATACAGAGCAAATCCCAGCTCACTAGCTGCTCCTAAGCTCTCACTGCTTTCTGGTCAGCTTTCTCTAGGCAGTAGTTCACAACCTCCTGAAGAGGCTCCCTTCTCCCTTTCATGGTGTAGTAGAGAGAAAAGGCTTTGCAGTTTGCCACAGCTGGGGCACCTAGGAAGACTACATTTCCCAGCTTCCCTTGCTGGTAGACGAGGACCATGTGATTATATGTTGGCCAATGGAGTAAGGGTAGAAGTGATATAAGCCGCTTCCAGGCGACTGATGTGGTAATGTTGGAGGCCATAGGTTTGGATGGCATTGCTATGAGATGGAGATGGCTGCCCATGTGTGGCAGAGTTTGTATAGGTAAGAAAGTTTTACTGAATTAAGCTACTGGACTTACAGGTTTATTCATCACTACTACGTAGCCTGGTCTTGCCTAACTGAGCTAAATCTTAATCACTGGCCCTGGGGTGATTAGAACAGGTGGGTAATCAACCCTGACTGAGCCCATAACGGAGGTGGTTGGGATGTGGGCTTTGGATTGGTTCGTTTGCATAAGACAGTCACGCTTGAAGTTCAGTCCTTTACTATCTCCAGGAAGTGGCTAATCCTGAGAGGGGCAGTCCCTCTAGGGTCAGCAAGGTACCAAGACATCAAAGCATCAAGTACAGAAGCTGGAAAATTTGGTTGTTACAGACAGGTGAGTTGAGACCTGAATAATGAGAAGCCATCAGCCATGGAAAGAGTAATAAGACATGCTTGAAACACACAGAACAACATAGGAAATCCAACAATTGAGACAGAAGGACTGTATTAGTCTGTTCTTGTACTATGTTCTGCTATAAAGAAATACCTGAGACTGAGTGATTTATAAAGAAAAGATTTTGTATTGGTTCACAGTTCTGTAGGCTGTACAGGAAGCATGCCTGGGGAGGCCTTGGGAAAATTACAATCATGGCAGAAGGTGAAAGGGAAGCATGTATGTTTTACCTGGCCAGAGCAGGAGGAAGAGAGAGAGGGGGAAAGTAATACACACTTTTAAACAACCAGATCTCATGAGAACACTATCAGGAGAACAGTACTGGGAGGGGTGGTGCTAAACCACTAGACATGGCCCCCATGATCCAAACACCTCCCACCAGGCCCCACCTCCAATACTGGGGATTATAATTGAGCATGAGATTTGGGTGGGCACACACACCCAAACCACAGCAAGGAGTCTCCAGAAACGTAAGGAGAAGGCACAAGCCAAGGGAGTGTTCTAAGAAGAAGAAAGGAGCAGGCAACTGTGCCAAATGTGGCCAAGAAGTGGAGTAAAGTGGCCGGGCGCAGTGGCTCACACCTGTAATTCCAGCACTTTGGGAGACCAAGGTGGGTGAATCACCTGAGGTCAGGAGTTCGAGACCAATGTGAACAACATGGAGAAACCCTGTCTCTACTAAAAATATAAAATTAGCCTGGCGTGGTGGTGCATGCCTGTAATCCCAGCTACTCAGGAGGCTGAAGCAGGAAAATCACTTGAACCCAGGAGGCGGAGGTTGGGGTGAGCTGAGATCGCCCCATTGCACTCCAGCCTGGGAAACAAGAGCGAAACTCTGTCTCAAAAAAAAAAAAAAGAGAGAGAGAGAAAGAGAGAGAAGAAGTGGAGTAAAGTAAGAATTTAAAAAAAAATTATCCTAAAGGGAAAAAAAATCTTACATAAAATTTAAATTCTAAGTTCCGGGGTACATGTGCAGGATGTGCAGGTTTGTGACATAGGTAAATGTGTGCTATGGTGCTTTGTTGCACCTATCAACCCATCACGTAGGTATTAAGCCCAGCATGCATTAGCTAAGGAAAAAAGAATCTTGATAGAGTATTCTGCCTACTGCCTCCTCTTCTTCCGTGCTTCCACCACCATGGTCTGGCTTCTTTGTCCACAACCACCTTGTGAAGATGACCAGTACCTTCCCACTATCACATTCCATGACTTTTCCTTTGCCTTCACTTTTGACAGCTTCTCTGCAACATTTGGAGGAGGCATTAGGGACACACAGTAGACAAAACAGACAAGAATGCCTGCCCTCATGGTGACGACATTCAAGTGGGGGAGAATGATAACACAGTAGATAAATGTATAGTGTCAGGTAAGACTGAGGCTATGGAGAAAAGTAAAACAGGAAAAGGGAGAGAGGGTGCAGAGGGAATGGGGAGATGGGTTTTATTAGAAGAAGCGGCTAGGAAAGGTCTCTTCAATTTTGCCTTGTTGGCCATGCTAAGAAGCACACGCTTCATCCTAAAGCAAAGAGGATGTTCTAAGACAGTTAAGTGGTGAGTAACATGACTGATCTGTTTTATCAAGAGGGCTGAGATGCGAAGACAGGCAAAAAAGCAAGAGAAAGGATGTTCCAGGCAGAAGGAACGATCGAAGACAAAGCCCAGAAACAGGAAAGGATAACATATCATTGTAGAAACTCTTAGAAGTCTGACGTTGCTAGAATTGAGAGAGAGACACTTTGAGAAAAGCCACAATCTTGAGCTTCATTTATCAGGACCTTGATTTTCTCATCTATGAAATGGGAGTTAATAAAACAGACATTGATGAGATCAAAGAGAGCATCTATCAAATGCCAAGAATAATCTCCTGCAAACAGTAGGCATTAACAAATAATAACTATTATTATGAGGATAGCTTCCCATGGAGAATTCAGTAGCTGGGGAATTACAGGCTCCAGACTCGGGCTGATAATACCTGTCATTTTCTTAAAGGTTGTACTGAGCCCACCATGTGAAGTCTATACTGCTTCTTAGGCTCAATTTAAAGGCTTCCCACTGTTTTTATAAAGATCTGTTGACATGATTTATTGGGAACAGTGTCCATTAACATTTTTAAGTGCTCGATAAACCCCCAACCACCCTAGTAAATTAATCTTAATAAATACACAGCAGAAAGGACTTTACTCACTGATCGGAATGTGATACTGTGTCTACCCCGCTGACTGTTGTGGGAATGGTTGGAGCGTGTGGAACTGTAAGCTGCCTGAAGACAGAGAGGAAAGGCATTACTAAGTGCCTTCACTCATGGTCTGAGGAATCTGCATACAGCTCAGCCTCAGTTTCTCCATCTATCAGAGAACATGTAACAGGAAGTTTCCTAAGTGTCAGTCACTTCCATGGCTATTGCCAAATTCAAACACTACCTATACTACTATTTATTAAATAACGCTTCTTAAAATAAATTCAGGTCTAAGATCACTACCTTTACTTTATTTGAAGCAAATTCAAACTTCTAATGATAGCAACTACAATATATAAGATAAAAGAAATATACTGGATTGGATTAAAAGCAGATGACACAATGGAGGAGAAAATATTAGTAAACTGGAAAACATGGTTATAAATCAATTAAAATTAAACACTTAGATTAAAAAAGAAAGCAAAATATGAAAAGAGCAGGACTGAACTGTGGAATACATCAGGTGACTTAATATATGTAGATTCAGGATTCCTAGGGGAGAGAAGAAAGGAGGAGGCATAAAAAAAATTTGAACAACTTCTCAAAATATTTGAACAAATTCTCAAAATATTATGAAAACTGTGACAAATCCAAGAAGGCTAACAAATCACAAGCACAAGAAACATGGAGAAAACTACACTGAGGCATACCTTAACTAAACTGCTGAAAACCAACCAGAAATCATAAAAGCAATCAGAGACAAAAAGGATGCATTACATACGGAAGAAACAGAGATGAGAATAGTAGTAGATTTCTTATCACAAATAATACAACCTAGAAAAATCCACAGATGAACCATATTCTACGCCATAGAATAAAATCTCAATCATTTTAAAAGGGTTCATGTCACCCAAACTATATTGTGAGACCTTGTGGAATTAAATTAGAAACCAATAACAGAAAATGCCCAAATATTTGGTGGCCAAAATTCACTTCTAAATAACCTCTGAATAAAATTTAAAAATTAAGAGGGAAACAAAAATGTATTTTGAACTGAATAGAACGAAAAATGTAACATATCAAAATGTGTGAGATGCAGTTATAGCAGTACCTAGAGGCTAATTTATAGCATAAATGCTCACGTTAGGAAGTCTCAAAGGAATGACCTCAGCTTCTGGCCTAAAAACATTTAAGGAAGAAATAATATTAACTTTACAAAACTTTTTCCAAAACATTGACAAGGATGGAATGTTTTGCAACTCATTCCATAAAGCCAGCATTACCCTGATACAAAGAAAAACATTACGAGGAAAAGAAAACTACAGAACAATATCCATAAAAAACATAGATTAAAAATTTCTCAGTAAATTATAGCAAACTAAATTTAGCAACATATAAAAATAATACATCATGACTAAGTGGTGATAATCTAATTAATCCAAAGTTGGTTTACCACTTGAATTTCAATCCATGTAATTCATAATATTAACAGTCCAAAAAAGAACAGCCATAAGATCATTTCAACGGATGCATAAAAATCATTTGATAAAATGCAACGTGTGTCACCAATAAAAAACTTTCAGCAAACTAGGAATAGAGGAGAAATTCTTCAAACTGATAACGGACATCTATGAAAAAATTTACAGATAACACCATACTTAATAGTGGGGGATCCAACACTTATCCCCTAAAGTCAAGAAAAAAGCAAGTATGAACATCTACTTTTGCCATTTATATTCTACATTTTACTAGAGGTTCTATCCAGTACAGTACAGCAAGAAAAAGAAAAGAAAAGGAGTCCATATTGGAAAAGGAAAATTAATACTGTTTTTATTTGCAGATGAGATCATCTCTGTAGAAAATTCTTTGGAATCTAAAAAAAAACTATTACAACTAAGAAGTGATTTTAGCAAGACTGCAAGACACAAGGTTAATACACAAAACTCAGTTGTATTTGTATAACATAGTAATGTTGAAAATTAATAAAATACCATTTACAATAGCAACAAAAATATTAAATATTTAAGGATAAATCTCACAAAAGATGTGCAAGGCCTGTACAATAAAAACTATAAAACTTTACTGAGAGAAATTTTAAAAGACCTAAATAAATGCAGAAATAAGCCATGTTCATGGTTTTAAATACTCAGTATTTTAAGCCATCACTTATTTCCCAAATTAATCTTAATTAAATTGCTGAAAACCAATGAGAAAATAATAAAAACAATCAGAGAAAAAAGGACACATTATATACAGTGGAAACAGAGATAAAAATAGCAGCAGATTTATTAAACTCAATGCAACCGCAATAAAAATTCAAGCAGACTTTTTTGTAGAAATGATCATCTAATTTTAAAATTCATATGGAAATTCAAAAGATCTGTAAGGGAAGCCAAGACAACTTTGGGAAGTAGAATAAAGTTGGCTTAGAGATATTAAATAACTTTTCAAAGGTCAAATGAAGATTCTTTTTTAAAAGACATTTGAGACTCAATGGGGTCTCATCTTTCCCCCCACCCTGGGCCTATTCTAGGTAGGTATTTTCAAATACATTTTCTCATTTCTTTTTTATTGTAAACCTAAATGCTTAGCATTATTAGCGTCCTTTCACAGACAAAGAAACTAAGACTCAGGTAAGCTAAGTGACCTGTCCAAGGTCACTCCGTTTTTGTCCAAGTTCTTTAAAATCATTGGCTTTCAGAACAAGAGAAGGGTAAAGACTGACTTAGAATTCCTTGTCTTTCCTTCTTTCATTCATTCTTTTTTTTCTCTCTTTGACTTAGAAAGCATTATAAATAACACATTTAGCTTAAGAGTTAGGACTAACAAGAACCACCTTTGGTGGACAGGATAATGGCTCCAAGGTGATAAAATAAGATGTGCTCAAAACGCCTTCCTCTTTTTCTTGTATCAGTTTTTTTGTTTTTTTCATGTAATTTCATGTAAACGACTAACTTAATTTACTTTCCTTTCCAGAACACTTGCAATTAAAATCTTTTTCAAATGTTCGGACATCTACTTTGCTAAGATTCATTCCCACTTTCTCTTATGACAATAGTCATATACCTATTTGATAATAGGCACCTACTATGTAAAATGACATTATAACAAAGTCCTGTGCATAACACACTGTCAAGGCCCAGGGGTGGCCTACTTATTTCCAGTTCCATTTGCCATAGCCCAGTTCTACCAGAGAGGAGATTTTGGATAAGCTTCGAATCTGTTTTAATGGAATTTGGTGTATCATTCAAGCAATCAGTCTCGTGTGTTAAAGATGTACTGTATGCTCAGTGCAGTGATTGATGCTAATGCAAGGTAAAAAAGAACATCCCTACCCCTCAGAGTGTTTTTTCTTGACAGTCTTATAACAATTACCTGAAAGTCTTATTTAATTTGTACCTTAATGGCTCCTATATCCAAACAAATGCCTCCCTTCCCTGTTGCCCAAGAAAGAATTACACGATTCTACACCCACTCATAAATCCTAAAACTCATAGTCTCTTTATTTCCTCTATACCAACTAGTTCTCCAAAGAACCTGAGAATAATATGCATACACTCTGTCCCCAGGAGAAAGCTCTCTCCCACCCCCTCTGAATACCTACCTTTCTGGCTACTTTTACTAACTCTTACATTACCTACTTGAGAATACTGAGGGTCCTATGGGCTAACTTGTCTTCTGTTGATAGCCACATCCTAGGTCCACCTCTGCCATTACGTATCCCCTTCTAATTAATCCAACGTTGATTTACCACTTGAATTTCAATCCAAGTAATTCATAATATTAACAGCCTAAAAAAAGAACAGCCACAAGATCATTTCAATGGATGCAGAAAAATCATGTAATGAAATGCAATGTGTATCACCAATAAAAAACTTTCAGCAAACTAGGAATAGAGGTTCTAGTACCTAAGGAAACAAATCTTTAGAAACTTTCCATTTCTAGCACTGATAGAGAAAAAAAAAAACGAGGGTTTTTCTTATAAGGCAGAGTTCAAACTTTCCACCCTCAGCCCACTTATAATTTTATCTTGCATATGGTAGGTATTCAAAGGACCCACTGCCTATAAAAGAGGTTGGAAGATCTAAGAGTCAAGGCATAAAGGACCTAGAATGCAGAGACAAGAAAGACTCATTCTGTTCTTCACAGCTTGGGTCCTGACCATGGGTCTGGACCAACATAGGAGGGCATGGCTGGGACAGAAAAATGCCTTTGAGTTCTTATAGACTTGGCATTTTAGCTGTAGGGGGACAGTCCAGGGTTAAGATGAGAGAAAAATGCCCAAAGTCAAGACCCAAATGAAAGAGTATGATTAACTGGGTCAGAAGCTGCTGAGAAGGATGTTGCAAGATGGGTTCAGAGAGGTTGCTCAGAAACAGGACAGATGAGTGAGGACGTGTTAGGGTCTAGGTCTTATGTGAGGCTAACCACATGGGCAGATGAGTCCAAAACACAAAGACCCAAGCAGTGGGGAAGGATCCTGAGTGACACCACAGAGTGACCCATCAATGTAACAAAGGTCTCACCACGCCTTTTGACTTTGGCCATCCTGGGAGATTCTATTTTCCACAGACATCTCTAAAACCCCTGGACAGCCTGGAGCACAATAGACTATAATTCTCTCTGCCTCCAACTCCCTGGAGCCAGCCAGGACAGAAAAGTGAGAATGTCTATGGCTCTTTTGAAATACATATGTCTTTGGTTCTAACCAGGGTGTGCCTTTTCATGCAAATTATTTATAAAGCTTTGGTTCAAACACCAACCTAACTTCTCCTGCCATGGGGAATGGGGCTAGGAAGAAAAATCAGGGTCATTTCATACCAATATCTACCCTGAGGCTGGGAATTTACTTGTTTCCTTGAAGCCATGCAGTCTGAAAAGGAAAGTGTTGATTTCTTGCCTACCCTGTCTCAGCCAGAGGCAGCAGAATTAGGAGGCTCCAGGGCAACATCACCGCTTCTCTCCTGTGGGCATGTTCCTAGCAGAAGTATTCTGATATATCTGTGTAAGCATTTGACAAGGAGGTTGTGAAATGGGAGGTCCAGAGGGCTGTGCCTTTATACTAATCCCCTGGAGGTGTTAAAATGCTCCCAACCTACCCCAAAGAGTGCGTAATAAAATTTTCTCATCAGATTTTGGTTCTCACGCACCATGCTTAGATTTGCACTTCCTGATTTGACTGCATTGGCAAAACGTGACCCAACTTAGATGCACCCCACCTAATCTAGTGGAGGACCCTCACAATCTGCATTCAGCGTCATGATTTTGTAGAAAATAACAACTCGAAGGGACCAGGGCCACCTATGCAGTGTGATATATAAGTGGAGGAAGGATTCATGTCAATCAGGCATAAACTTAAGTGCCTCTTGGGTGAATAGAATATACTAGACACAACAGTAGGCAGACACCAAAAAGTAGAAGACACAGGTCTGACTTATAGGAAATCTGATTGAACAAACCAAGATACCAAGCACTATTAACTAAGCTTTATCCACCTCCTCTCTCCCTCCCTCACTGCTCTCCAGCCATGCTAATCCTTTATTCGTACCCAGACACACCAGCTCACTCACGCCTGCCTCAGAATCTGTTTTCCTGTGATTCCTTCCACCTTGAACTCTTCCTTAGGCCTTTGTATGGCTCAGCCTTTCTTAGAAGGAACCTCACTGACATCCACATATAAAGTTTCCCAATCTTCCCTGACTTCATTGTTTCAGTCTTCCTAACACTCACCCATAGCAATATAGAATTATTTTATTTCTTGTTTATTTTCTCTTTCCTCTACCAGAATGGAAAATTCTCTGAGAGCAGATAGCTTGTTGGTTTTATGACTTACTTTATTTCTAGTGCCTGGTATGTAGTAGGCCCTCAACAAATATTTGTGGGAGAAAGAACAGGAGTGAGGAAGAATATGAGCTTCAGAGGCAGTCAGAGAAGGCAGACGTTTCTGGGGAATGAATGATCACGGACAGCTTCACCCAAGGGTATCGACTTGAACCTCAGGAGAATGGGCAAATGACGTGAACATATCCATGAGTCTATGTTTTCCTTGAAGAGAGGCCAGTTGGTATCTGAAACCTATGAAACCTGTAGAAGGCTTTGGTGGAACTGAAATATAGTAAGTCTTTATCAAGAGAAAAGCATATGCTCAAAGGATGCTCTGATTAATGAACCAAGAGCCAGTTATCTTCATTTCTGTCCATCCGATGAGAGAAATTTTACTCCAGTTTTAGGCAAAAGAGCAAGACCATTCCCAATCCTGACCTCCTCCTGAGAACCAAACGGTACTGGGCTCGCTTCTCTCATATATCAGGAACAGCTGTTCTCTGGAGCATCTGTGAGCAACTGGGGATCTGGAGATGTATCAGCATCATGGACAAAGGCAGTCTCTACCTCCTCCACAGCTAGGAAAAGGAAGCCTTCTGGGAACCACTCAGAAACTCAGACCCTGGAGCACCTTCTAGTAACTGGGGCAGGAAACCAGCATTTGTTGAGCGCATATAATGTGTTAGGTATTATGCCTAATTCATGTTAATTTATGTAACTTTCACAGTAATTCCTAGAAATAGGTCTTGGTTTCCAAATTGTACAGAACAGGAATCCATATTGTAGTTGACAGTTTAGTTTCGTTTTTTGTTTTTGTTGTGGTTTTGCTGGTTTTGTTTGTTTTTGAGATGGGGTTTCACTCTTGTTGCTCAGGTTGGAGTGCAGTGGTGTGATCTCTGCTCACTGCAACCTCAGCCTCCTGGGTTCAAGCAATTCTCCTGCCTCAGCCTCCCGAGTAGCTGGGACTACAGGTGTGCACAAACACGCCCAGCTAATTTTTTTTTTTATATATATTTAGTAGAGACAGGGTTACACCATGTTGGCCAGGACGGTCTCCATCTCCTGACCTTGTGATCTGCCAGCCTCGGCCTCCCAAAGTGCTGGGATTACAGGCATGAGTCACTGTGCCCTGCCTTTGCTGTGTTTTTTAAATCATCTTCATCGCCTTCTCCTATGTTTAGAGCTCCCCATCTTATGGGTCTTGGAGAGAAATTGAGCCTCCCTCCAACAAGTTGAAAAGACCAAATATTTGCTTTCCCAGCCTCCCTTGTGGCACAGGCAAGAGCACATGACCTAGGCTTGGCCAATCAGATGTGACTTTGAATTGGGAGCTTGTAGCCCAGGTAACAGGAACAGTGAAGAAGCCATTTTGGGAAAAGTAACACCACAGCAACATCCAGTGCCCAGTGTGGGCAATAGCAGGGTCCTCCCAGGACAGCTTTTGTGGCATGGGTTTGGGGGTAGTTCTGGCTATTTTTTCTCTCTTTGTTTATTCTCAGTTTCTAAGCCAGTTTCTCAGACATCCGGAAATTCTATGAGCTTCCTTTAATACTTCATTTTCTGCTGGGATCATTTAGAGTTAGGTTCTTTTGCTTGCAACTAAGAACTCAGGCTAATTCCATTGCAAGGAAGACAAGCGAGTCCCAGTCAGTGACAGGCAAAGCTGGGATCTGAATGTTGGTCAGCCTGAAGACAAAGCCTGCTTCTCCATTATGGCTACCGTGCTGTGAGAGGACATACTGGAAAAATTGTCGTCCCATTTTACAGATGAGGCACAGAGAGGACAGGGAACTATTCTGCCTGAAAGTGACTAAAGCCCAGGTCTGGCCCCAAGGTTCTGGTTCTTTCTAATATACCACAACTCACCCCTAACCAATCATTCCCCACCATGCCTTCCTGACATAAAATTCTTGTTTCACACTGAGAAGCCCATGTTAGAGGGGCTTAGAACCCTAGAGATGAGTCAAAGCAGGAGAGTGTTGGAAACAGACAAATGCAGCTGAGGCTTCCTGAGCCTTGAGTAGCCATTTATGAAGCCCTCCTCTCAGAACAAGACTCAAATATGTGTTCACTGACAGTTCCTGGGAGAGTGGGAATGAATGATTGCCTCAGGATTGGGGGCTGGTAGAAGGGTTGTCTCCCTCCTTGGGAACAGGCAGGGACAGCTGACAGGCAGTGGCAGTCATTCATGGGTAAAGCGGAACTGCCCTGACCCTTTTTATATGCAAAATGGAGATAACACTACTAATTGCACAGGTCTGTCTGGGAAAATCATCAATAGCAATTTTAGCCACAACACACAGCACTGAATATGTACCACACCGTTTTAAGTGCTTTCCATATATGATTCCTTCAACCCTCACCAAAATCTTTGAAAATGGATATTTTGTGATCTCTGTTTTACTGATGAGAAACTGGGGTACAGAAAGGCTAAGTAACTTGTCCAGTTAGCAAATAACTGGCAGAGCTGGAATCTGAATCCAGGAATTCAAGTTCCAAAATCTGAGATCTCCCATTCTCTGCTAATTAAGTATTATCACGTATGCAACAGAGCTTTGTGATCATAAATTGCTTCACACATATTAGTGTGAAGCTTCACGCAAACAATTTACTTAATGCTAGGATAGATGAGAGTCTCTGAAAGGGTTGACTCAAATCTGTCTTATAGCCCAGCACTCAGCACCACGTAAAGCATCTTAGTGGGATGCATGGATGGATGGATGGATGGATGGATGGATGGATGGATGGATGAATAAACACATAAGAAGAAGATTCAGATGATAGCAGGGGAGATGGAAAGGAAAGAGCCATTTGGAACCAAGAAAGAGCAGAACACAGAAACAAAGCTCTAAATAGGAATCCTCTGATGCATACTTGAAAAGCCCTCAGCCAGGTTTCCAAAGGAAATTTGCAAATTGTATTTATATACATTCTATATAAAAACACTCAATAAATGTTGTTTCTTCTTTCCTGCCTTCATCTTTTGATGATGCACACAATGTGGAGACATGCACAAAGATGAGAGACCACCTGACTGTACATATGCAAAGTTATGAGTGTGCATAGGGTTTGGTGTAACAACATAATCCCACAGGTGTGCCTAGCTATTGGTCTGCACAGTTGTGCAAGGAAGTCATTTATTTTGTTTATTTATTTATTTTGAGATGGAGTCTTGCTCTGTCACCTAGGCTGGAGTGCAGGGGCGCAATCTCAGCTCACTGCAAGCTCCACCTCCCAGGTTCACGCCATTCTCCTGCCTCAGCCTCCTGAGTAGCTGGGACTACAGGCGCCCGCTACCACCACGCCCGGTTAATTTGTTGTATTTTTAGTAGAGACGGGGTTTTACTGTGTTAGCCAGGATGGTCTCCATCTCCTGACCTCATGATCCGCCTGCCTCGGCCTCCCAAAGTGCTGGGGTTACAGGTGTGAGCCACTGTGCCCAGCCAAAGAAGTAATTTTATATGTGTATACCATTGTACCTATCAATGAGTGTTGGCAGGATTGTGTACAGGTACACAGGTACACACAATTAATAATGGGCTAACATTCATTTAGAGTTTACTACATGCCAGGCTCCGTCCTAAGCATGTTGGTAAGTACCACATCATTTAATCCTCACAGTGGTCATGGAAGCACCCAGCTACACACATGTATATGGCTCTGTCTGAGCTGCATGTACCCAGTTTTCTATTAGGTAAGCACAGGCTCAGACTGGCTGTCAATTTTCTGCTGCTTAACCCAAGCTACATGAAGAACGTCAGGAAGGCACACTTTCCTGGACTGGAAGCAGTAACAACGAATTAAAAGATAGATCATAAAGTCCCTTCAAAATACCATCCACTTAAGAAACAGCAGACACCCTGCTTGCGTTTTTTTGCTGTGTAAACACATTCCCACCACCCCACTCACTTAAATAAGGCTCCTCCACTTTGGCATCCCCGCAAACACATTTTTTACAGTTTCTTTTTCAAAAACAAGATTGCTCCCTCGGCAACTGTTTCCAAGCACATTCCCTCATTCTGGGAGAGGGAAGAACAAAAAGCAGAGAAAGCCTCTTGTTACTATACAGGGAACACGGAATAGGGGTAGGGGGAGAGGGGGAAGTGGGGAAGAGGCAGAAAAGCAAATGAGATCATGGACTTCACCAAATGGAGCTACCCAAATGTCCCCCGCCCCAGCCATGTTTTCCCCAGGCCCAGTAATTGCTAGTTAGTTCAAAGGCTGTGGCCTGGGTACCTTGACTAGTATAGTGCCCTACCCCCACCATATGCACGCGCGCACACACACACACACCCCCCACACAAACACACTATGAAAGGCCAGAGGCCATCCCCTGCAAAGCAGTCTGGTAGAGCTAATGAGGAGATTGAAATTATCTCCCTCGGAAGGGTCATTTAGTTAACAACATTTTCTCAACACTATTTGACTATTTAAGAGCAGCAAAAATAGTCCCAGGGCAGGTGGGGAGGGGAGGGGCAGGACCCTAGAAGAAAAGAACTACCACCTTTTTCCATTTTAATCCATTTCATTCCAATGTATGCCTTTAACTCAATAATTATGTTCGATCCAATTCGTTCCATTCTGTGATATCCAACTAGTCCACTCCACATCATTCCAATACATTCCACTCCAATCTATTCCATTCTAAGCCACTCCATTCCATTTAAAGTCCAACTCATCCCATTTGATCCCAGTTCAATCCATTCTGTTCTAATCTACTTCCATTTCATTTCATTCCATTGCAACTCAACCTCTTCCATTTCAAGCCATTCTGTCCCCAGTTCATTCTACTCCATTATATTTCATCCCATTTCATTATTTCATTGTCTTCTTAATCATTTTAATCTATGCCAATAACTCCTACAAGAAGTATTTCATTATCGTCTACAATGTGAGCAGCCATGTGTACCATGAGTGATGTCTAGAGAGGACGTCTAAAGAGGGACAGAGTCCCCATCTTCACAGGCTTCTTGAGGAGGCAGAAACAGCCCTGACAAAACATCCTGAGAACAATGACATAACCCTGGTTGCCTTCACAAGCTCAGAAAAATAAAGATTCACAGCAAAGGAAAGACCCTCAACCTGAAATCCTAACTCTCTATGTGGATCATGGACAAGAAACCAAGACCACTTTGGTGATCTGCAGAGTGGAGGTAAAAAGCCAGGCTGATTTGTGGTCAAATTCCAGACCTTCTCCTTAGCAGCTGTATTAGACAGGATTATGCTGCTGCATCCAACAGCCTCAAAATCTCAGTGGCTTAAATCAACAAAGTTGTATTGCTCACTCACTATTCCTCTCTCTCATACATTGCCTGGGGTCTCTGTTCCATGCCATCCTCACTGCCAAGAGCCAGTTGACAGAGCAACTTCTATCTGGATCATTACCCATCACCATGGTGGAGGGAAAAAGCACATGGCTGTGTATTGGCTCCTAAAGCTTCCACCCAGAAGAGATCCGCTTCATTTCTGCTCACCTTTCAGTCTCCTAAGCGAGTCACATGCTTCTACCCTCATTCAAAGGTCAGAGAACAGAAACCACACTTCAAGAGGGCCAAAGAGCAGGGAAATTCTCTTGCGCTTGGGAGGAGAACAGGAAGTATTTGGTGGGTAGTGCTAATGACTACCACACCAGCTACATACCTGTAGACCCCTAACTTAAATTTCCTTAAGCCCCAGTCTCCCTACCTGCAAAATGACGATAATTAAAATCTACTTCTTAGGTTTGCTATAAATATTAAATGAGATAGGTGTAGAAGAAACCCAGCACATAATAGGTGTTTAATAAACAGTAATTCCCTTCCCCGAGCCTCTGCAATTATCTCCCTGCCAAAATCCTTGCCAAAACACCAGAGACACACGCTAGATGGCTCTTATCTGGGAACAAAGAGGAGCTTTCAACCCACCCCCACCCCCACTCCCATCCCAGCCCTCAGATCTGTTGCCTCTATTTGCAACAGGAGCTTCAGCCACGTGCTTGTTGGTGAACCATCTGCTTCACAAATGTAATTATATCACAACACTGATTTCTGACGGGCATAGACCAATACCCAGAGATGCTACATTCCCAAACATTGCAGAAAAAAGTACCATAATCTCCGGAGCAGAAGTGTAATCAAAATGAGCGATTATCAAGTGCAATATTTTCTCATGCTCCAGAGAAGACTGGCAAACGTCCTGGAACATCAGGTCTGATACCCTCCAGAGGGCCACATTTCTCTGCTTGCCAGAGCTTGTACTGGGATGAAATTGGTACTTTGGGGCATGCTTTTGCCTTTTCTGAAGACCCTGTGGGAGGCGGTGCCTGAGGACCCTCTCTGCTGTGGAAATCCCACGTTGGAGTTCCACCACAAGGTTCTCCAGAAATGGGCATGAGATACCTCAACAATTCACTGAACACCACATCTGTTCTGTGTCTATCAATTTATGCAGCTGGAATTTCTCAAGCACCTCTTCTGAGGTAGGTCTTGGAACTAATCATGATTCTCCAATTCTCCATCCCTAAGTGGACTGCAACTATCAAGCTTTCCGTTAAAAATCCAACATAGAAACAAACATTTAAAGGCACACTCTATTACAGGCTTTTTTTTTTTTTTTTTCTGGTTGACCTCTATGTCCATTTCCTAAGTTGGCTGTGACAAACTACCAGAAACTTAGTGACTTAAAACAACACAGATTTATTATCTTACATGTCTGGAGGTCAGAAGCCCAAAACGGGTCTCATTGGGCTAAAATCCAGGTGCCAGCAAAGCTGTGTTCCTTTCTGGAGATTTGAAGGTAGGATCATTTTCTTACCTTTTGCAGCCTTTAGGGGCTGCCATATTCTTTGGCTCAGAGCCCCCGCTCATACTCAGAGTCAGCTGTGGCTAATTACATCACTCTGACACTCTTCTATCTACCTTGCCTACATTTAAAGAAAGCTTGTGATTATAGTGGCATACCATGGTAATCCAGGAAAATCTTCTTCTTTAAAGTCAACTGATTAGCAACCTTAATTCTATCTCAACCTTAATTCTCTCTTGCCATGTAACCTAACGTATTCATGTAGTTTCCAATTATTGGGATATGCACATCTTTGGGGTCCATTATTCTGTCTACCACAATATCTATTCTTCCTTCTTGGATAGAGTCTTCATCAGTTCATCAAACTGGGTGTTCCATCCTTGCCTGGCAAAGGACTGGACATGTGACCCAAGGTTATCCTGGGATTTACCCTTGCCCCTGGGATTTGAATCTTGAGTTGAGTGACCCAATAATGGAAAATGGTTGACATCCAATCATTTCAATGACAGGAGATGCTAGTCCCAGAACTCTGAAACTTCCCTCATCTCCTTCCTTCCTGAAGTGTGGTTCTCTAGAATATCTTCTGATTCTGCGAGCTATTAATATCTCGCTTTTCTTCCAATAGATCATGTATTTGTTTAAGTCATCCAAAGTTACTTTCTCTTGCTTATATCCCATGAGCCTTGGCAGGCTCCAATTCAAATAAAGACACAGAGAGATAAACAGAGAAACCTAACAAGCCTAAAGATAGGCAGACACATAGACAACCTCTCCTGACTTGTATGGAGGACAGAAGATTTATTTTGGGGGAAAAAAAAGTGTGTCTGAAATAAATAGCTCAAGTAGATGAATTTATTTCTAGGGAGTGGTAGACTTTTCCTATGCATCTCTGGGTATTTTTGTAGTTCCATTGTTGGAACTAGCCCCTTTTATTTATTTACACTGAATGAAAAATCAGTATGATAATATGTACGAAATAAGGTTTCTGCTTTGTTTTCCTCCCTGATCTTCTTCTCACACAATTTAATCTAAGAAGCCACATGGGTCCCTAGAGGTAAAGGTGGCAGAAATGACTGCAGTTTCTGTCCATTTATTCACTGAAAACAAATAACACCTACTATGTGCCAGAAACCCTGGTGATGTGGAGATACAAAGTCTGATTTCCTGGATGCAAGGGTCTTATTCATTTATTGACCTAAGAACAAATTCCTGAGAAAACCTACTACTTGCCAGCCAATCCATGGCTCCGTTCTCATAGCAATTCAAGACCAGTGATAAAAGCTATTAAGTGCGCATGTACTGACGTGCAGAATGATTATCAGGGAAATCTGTTTTTCTGAATGAGAGAAGTGAATTTGGCTAATTTATAAGAATCTAAAATGTATTTAGTTCAAGAGCTTGTAAAGAGTTTGTAAATTATGCAGTCATGTAAATTTGGAAATATTCTTTATATAACAAGAGTAGAGATAGTTAGTAATTGAGGGGATTTGAGGTAACATGTCTGGATGGATAAGATAAGGTATATCCAGACACAGGTGAAGTAATAAGGCTACAGCTGTAGGGTCTTCATATTCTTGGGACCATAAGAAGAAGTTGAGCTGTTTGTTGTTGAGCCACATTGAAAGAGGTTGTGATCCCTTGAAAATCAAAGTGGCTGGGTATGGTGGCTCATGCCTGTCATCCCAGCACTTTGAGAGGCCAAGGCAGGTGGATCTCTTGAGGCCAGGAGTTAGAGACCAGCCTGGTCAACATGGTGAAACCCCGTCTCTACTAAAAATACAAAAATTAACCAGGTGTGGTGGCAGGCGCCTGTAATCCCAGCTCCTCAGGAGGCTGAGGCAGGAGAATCACCTGAACCCGGGAGGCAAATGTTGCAGTGAGCTGAGATCGCACCCCTGCACTCCAACCTTGGTGACAGCGCAAGACTCCACCTAAAGTAAAAATAAAAATAAAAGTGACCAGGTGCCCCTCTTGGTTGTCTCCATTCATGGAGCTCCTGCATCATGCTAATGATAATATAAGAAGAAAACCCCCATGAAAGTGAAGTCAGTAATAATCGGGGGAGAGTAATTCATATTCTGCTGGTTCAACCTTAGAAAAATTGAGATGGGGTTTGGGAGAGGTTTGAGATGAGGGCAAAAAGAAAGAAATGAGGGAAGGATTATTTGGGGATTCAATAAAAAGGAAAGGTTACATTGTGGTTTTGATTGCATCTTGGATATAATCCCTACCTGGGGTTTCTTCCATGGTCATGGTTGAATCCCAAGTAAATAAATCAAGTGTTCATGTATGCACATGGCTTTACCTGCCCTGCTTGCCACCATCACTGCTTGCAGGGGTGGTGGGAGGTTCTAGACAATGCCTCTGCAATGATGCTGTGCAGATGAATCACCTCCTTTTAAAAATTCATATTCTGATTCAATAGGATTGGGGTAGGGCTGAAATTCTGCATCTCAACAACTTCCCAGGTGGTGATGACACTACTGGTCCCCAGAATATACTTTGGGTAGCAAGGCGAGGAGTAGAATAATCTCACTATCTTGGAGTTTGTTGTGAGCCCTCTTTCTTAGCTACCCGCCCTGTCTCTTGCTGCTGACAAATAGGGCCAAGTCTACTGCAATAATGAAGGATGGCAGGGGACTGGGAGACATGGATGTCACATCTAAGGAGCAGGGAGAGACCAGAGGAAACCCAGGTCTGCCCTGGGGTGTCAGGGAAGGCCCTCCATGACAAGTGTCATTTGAACTTGCTCTTGAAGGTGAGTAGATGTTTGCCAAAACCAACAAGGGAGAGGATGGCAGTTCATGCAGATGAGACAGCGTGAAAAAATACACAGAAGTGGAACAAACACAGTAGATTGAGGGAACTCCTGGAAGGCCAATTTGGGTGAAGAGGAACAGGCTGCCTTCAAAGTACAAACGAAAAGAGTGGGGCCTCCTTAGAAGTCAATCTTGGCCAGAGTTGACACTCTGGATTGTTAACTAACAAAAACAGGCTTAGTTAGTTTTTTTTTTTTTTTTTTTTTTAAATGAGGATGATAATAACCATTGAGTATTTCCTATGTACTGGGCACTGTGATAAGCTCTTTTCATGATTATCTTTTTCTTTTCTTTTCTTTTCTTTTTTTTTGAGATGGAGTCTTGCTCTATCACCCAGGTTGGAGTGCAATGGCATGATCGCTGCTCACTGCAACCTCTGCTTCCTAGGTTCAAGCGATTCTTGTGCCTCAGCCTCCTGTGTAGCTGTGATTACAGGCACCCACCACCACAACTGGCTAATTTTTGTATTTTTGGAAGGGATGGAGTTTCACCATGTTGGCCAGGCTGGTCTCGAACTCCTGACCTCAAGTGATCCACCTGCCTCAGCCTCCCAAAATGCTGGGATTACAGGTGTAAGCCACCATGGCCGGTCCCATGACTATCTCTTTTGAATGCCACAGCCACTCCCATTTTAATGTTGGAAAGAGAGAGGCTCAGAGATGCAATGTAATCTGCTCAGGGTCAAGGAGCTAATAGAGCTAATAGATGAAGTGCCAGAAATTGACCTGATGGAACTCAGGGTACCCTGTGATTAACCACTGTGCTATACTACACCCAACCCGGCAACACAGTGGGTTCTTCTCTATCTCTGCTGGTGAGTGGATTCAGGAAACCCTCTGTGACCCTGTGCCCAGTGAGCATGAACCATAAAACCCAAGGCATTGAGCCACAGCCTCTCCACCCCATGCCCCCTCCTCTCTATCCCCAGCTGCCCTTCAATGCCAGGCTCAGGACATCAGCCTGGGCAGCTGGAGTTCCAGGACTTTTCCCCAAACACTTGTCTCCCATCGAGAGAGTTTGAGAAGGAGCATATGGCAAGATAGGATCATTTTTCAGATGTTCATCTGAGCCTCTGTCCTTACCAAGCAGGGTTTTCAGTGTCAAGGAAGCTCATCTCACTGGGTGAGGGCACCACTTCCCCACATTTATTCCACGCCACCCCTTAACCACAGCAGTAAATATCCCTTTGCCTAGAACACCTGCTGCTGCTGGTGGTGAATGAAAGGGTGTTGCACTTCCGTCACTGAGGGTAGAGAAGGTACTGACGTCAGACGTCAGAGCTGTTGGAGTTACATAATCCCAGAAGCTGCTTGAGCATGGAATAAGGCCATATTTAACCTCGGGGGAGCTAAAAATAGGCAAATAGAATTTTATTTCCCCGTAAACTTTTTAGACTTTATTTTTTTTTTTTTTTTGGTGATTCTAGGCTAGGATTGTGTGTGGCCTCAGGCAATTTTTCACTGTTGAATTATGATCCCTGGGAAATAAGTATGGTCTATATGCAGAGTGTAGTCATGAGGGGTGTGTGTGTGCTTGTGTATGTGTGACAGAGAATGAGGATGTGGAGAGTGGGTGTGTGAATGAGAATGTGTGTGTCTATGAGATGTATGCATATGAATATAGACATAGGTAGAGATGGTAGATATAGATATGGAGTGAATGCGGACTATGGTTTGCTGTGGTGAGGTGGTGGTGATATGGGTGTCAATGTGACGTGAGTGGTAGGTGAGTATGAGGTATATATGTCTTGTGGGTGAAAAGGTTTTGATGCAGTTGTGTTCTATATGTCTGTGGCCAGAAGTATGGATTGTGTGGGTGTGTCATGGAAACTGCACATGGTGTGTGCAGTATGGATGTGTTTGCAGGGGTGTGTAAAGAGCATGTGAACCCAAGGCATTGTGTCTGCTCTTGCCTATGTGAGTGTGTGGTGGACGCACTTCACAGAGCGTGGGGAATATGTGTTTGTGTATATGCACATGTGCGGGGACATGTGGGAAATGCATGTAGGAAATCTGATGTGCAGGGGGGAAGCACCAGAAGTACAGGAAGGGCATGAAGGTCATGCAGGTGTGGGCTGGCAGGTGTGTATGTGTGTGACTGTGCATGACATGAATCGTGACACCAGGAAAGATGGTTGCAGTCCTGAGTACCCGCCCCCCCATGTTTAGAACACCCTAGGTCCTTCTTCAACATATTTCCAGAGATCTATTAGTAGTGTTCTCCAGAATGCTGTCCTACTGCTCTCCTTTGCCCCTCTCAGACCTCAGTCCCTAATTATCCCTTTGACTGGGCACAAAGTATTTGGGGTGAGTAGCATGTCTTGGAACACGTGAGCTTCTCTCAAGCTGTGCTCGGTAGGAAAAGATTTTCCCACCCGGTGGAGGTGGGAAAAAATGAAACAAAAAGAAAAACCACAAAGCCTATCATAAGCAGAAACAGCCCAGAGTTAAAGCTCAGTTCAGGCCAGGCGTGGTGGCTGATGCCTATAATCCTATACTTTGGAAGGCCAAGGCAGGCAGATCATCTGAGGTAAGGAGTTCAAGACCAGCCTGGTCAATGTGGTGAAACCCTGTCTCTACTAAAAATATAAAAATTAGCTGGGCGTGGTATTGTACACCTGTAGTCCCAGCTACTTGGGAGGCTGAGGCAGGAGAATTGCTTGAGCCTGGAGGCAGAGGTTGCAGTGAGCCAAGATCATGCAATGCACTCCAGCCTGGGTGACAGAGCGAGACTGAAAAAAAAAAAAAAATAGCTCGGTTTACAGTTTTCTGTAAGAATGAAGAAAACACAGTGTAGCTTAGAAGAAAAAAATCCCTAGTCTTAAAGTTTCTAGTTCCTGCTGTCACTATTTTATGATCTGACCTTGGGCAAACCCTTGGTTGTAGAAACTTCTCTTAACTCTTTCCCACTCCATTCACAGCCCTTAGATAGAATTCAATCTCCTTAGCAGACCATCTAAGACCCAGGCCCTGCTAGTTTCTTATTTCCTACCATTCTTCCATGCCACCATATCTTCTAGGCTCACCCATCTATTGACTGTTCCTCAAAGGTAACGCTGTCTCGCCAAAAACAATATGCATCTTGCTGTCTTTTGCACTCAATAAGTCCCTCTTATCTGTAGAATGAACAAGAAGGACACATTATACTATATTCATTCACTCATTCATCTAAAATATTTTGAGCAATTAACCGATTCCAGTGGATCAATTAGGCTCTAGAATGTGCCAACCAAAAAATATGCTTCTTTCGTTTGTAAAGCTTATAAACTAAAATTGACTGAAATCAGACTTTTCTCCAGAAACCTAGACCCATAATCTATATCTGAAACTGGAGGGAAGAAGAATTTGAAGAACAGATCCCATTCATTGAGCTGGTGCTCCATTAGTCACACCTAAGAGCATGATTTCAGGATTAGGCACATCTGGGATTGAGACCTGACTCTCACAACGTTAAGACGTGTGGTCTTGGACAAGTTTTTTAACTTTTTGTACCTCTATTGCTTCATGTCATAAACCTACCTCAAAGGGTTGAATGAGATATTGCCTCATTCCAAGGGCTCAATAAATGTTGGCTTTAAAAGCTGTGCACCTAGACTACAGTCAACAATAATTGATTGTACATTTTCAAACAACAAAAAGAGTACAATTGAGTTGTTTGTAACACAAATAAAGGATGAATGCTTGAGGTGATGGATACCCGATTTACCCTGATGTAATTATTAGGCATTACATGCCTGTATCACAATAATTCACGTACCCCATAAATAAACACATCTACTATGTACTCACAAAAATTAAACACAAAAATTAAAAACAAAACAAAAACAAAAACTATGCACCTAACTTCCTCCTAATAGGCTTGTATTAGGCCCCTTTCATATCCTGAATGCAGGAAACCTGGCTTCATTTCAGAGCCTAGTCCATTAGGCTGAGACCTCCAGCATTTTCTCAATTCGAATAATCATTTTCACTATGAATTTTTTTTTTCACTGGGACGGAGTCTCTCTCACTCTGTCGCCCAGCCTGCAGTGCAGTAGTGCAATCTTGGCTCACTGTAACTTTCGCCTCCCAGGTTCAAGGGAAATTCTCCCACTTCAGCCTCCCAAGTAGCTGGGACCACAGGCACACACCACCATACCTCGCTAATTTGTGTATCTTTAGTAAAGACAGGGTTTTGCCATATTGGCCAGGCTGGTCTCAAACTCTCGACCTCAAGCAATCTGCCTGCCTTGGCCTCCCAAAGTGCTGGGATTACAGGCGTGAGCCACCTCACCCAGCCCTCGCTATGAATTTTAAATAAGGTATTGGAAAACCAGTTCTATGAAGACAGAATTTTTTTGTCTGTTTTGTTTACTGATATAACTTCAGGTTTTAGAACAATACCTGGCACACAGTAGGTGCTCAGTAAGTATCTGTTAAGGTAATGAATACTGCACCTATTGGCAGATTGCAATTAATCTCTCCAACTATTACTATTATTAATAACTCGCTTTCCACATGCACTATACAATGTACTCCACACTTCATCTTTAATTCTCTCAACAAAAATCATGAGTATTTCCTTTTGTATGTAAGCAAGCTAAGTAATCTAGGATCCAGTGAGGTTAGCACCTTCCACACAGTCACAGCCACATAACTACATTTTTTTTAATTTTTTAATTTTTTTATTTTTTGAGACAGAGTTTCACTCTTGTTGCCCAGGCTGGAGTGCAATGGTGCAATCTCCACTCACTGCAACCTCTGCCTCCCGGGTTCAAGCAATTCTCCTGCCTCTGCCTCCTGAGCAGCTGGGATTAAAGGCACCCACCACCATACCTGGCTAATTTTTTTGTATTTTTAGTAGAGACAGGGTTTTGCCATGTTGACCAGGCTTGTCTTGAACTCCTGACCTGAAGTGATCCACCCACCTCAGCCTCCCAAAGTACTGGGATTATAGGCATGAGCCATCACGCCTGGCCCACATAACTATCAAGTGCTAGAATTGGGATTTGAAGGCAGGGCTGGTTTCAAAAACGGACTATGCTGCAATTTAGGTGCTCCTGTCGTTTCCTGGGAGATGCTGAGAGTCCTCTGTCTCTATCATCCCTGCGATGGGGTCTACAAGCTACCTGGCAAGGAGCGCATGGGAAGCAGCCAGCACTAAGAAAACAATAGGGTCGAAAAAACATTGTCAATCACTGACAAAAAATCATGACACTAATTAAGAAAGATGCTCCCTCCTCTGCCAAAAGCTCTATCTTCTTGCGGGGATCAATAAATCAAAAAAAATTGTTTACTTTGTCTAGCCTCCCTCCTTCTCTCTTGCCTAGATTTTTTTCCCTTCTTTCTTTGTATAATGTGAAAGTTGATGGAGGAGCCTCATTTTCACTAATGAAAGAAACTTAATTTTTTGGCACTATATCCCTCATTAAGAAGAGCAAAATCCACTTAGTGGTGGCTTCCGCTGCCCTCCATTTCTCCAAACCAAGGCCCAGAATCAGCAGAAGTCCAGTTTTGGCATAAAACTTAAGCTTCCATTAAATCTATTTCTATTGTTTAGTAAAGACATTTAATATGGTAAAAGTCACTAAAAACGATAGCAGCCCTTTTCTCACTATTTTTTTCATTTCATCTCTTCTCTTCCCCACCTCATAGTATATACGTGACCAACAGTGAGGTGGCCCCAAAGAACTCGGAACCTAGAAGCCAAATTACCCACTGAATATAAGATGAACACCAGAGCAGAGATAGATGATGTTAAAGAACTAGCCCCAGCCGGGCACGGTGGCTCACACCTGTAATCCCAGCACTTTGGGAGGCCGAGGCGGCTAGATCACAAGGTCAAGAGATTAAGACGATCGTGGCCAACATGGTGAAACCCCATCTCTACTAAAAATACAAAAATTAGCTGGGCACAGTGGCACATGCATGCCTGTTGTTCCAGCTACTTGGGAGGCTGAGGCAGGAGAATCTCGCGAACCCAGGAGACAGACGTTGCAGTGAGCTGAGATCTTGCCACTGCACTCCAGCCTGGTGACAATAATAATAATAAAAAAGAACTAGCCCCTCCAACCCCAAAATAATCTCCTATACTAGGATATTACACTAATTCATCCATCAGAAAGCTTCTTGATCATCCATACACTCAATGAGGAAAGTAAAAGGAAAAGACATTGACTATGCCCCTCCTAAACATATGGTACGGTACTTAACCAATTGAGTTTATTTGATGAAATAGATCAAATGCTACTGGTGGCAAATGTGTGCAATCAGATTTCTGGGGGATAAAAGAAGTCCTAATTTGTAAGATTTTCCAATGATCATGGTTTAAATATCCCCACCAAGGTCAACTGTAAGCAGTTGATGTGAAGTCACTGAATGTGGATTTGGGAAGAGATGTGAGCAATTGGTCCTTATGAGTCACTCAGGACAAGCTGGCTCAAGCATTGCCAATGATATTGCCTCAGGGATCGTAATGTAGCTTCCTATGTGGTTTGGCCCATGGGGGAGAATTCATCTGCCTCTGTATTGTCTGTTTGATGGCTGGCTCTTGTCTTCAATGGAAAGAAATATATTTGCATGATGGTTTATACATCAATCTACTGGGAATCAGTCCCTGGAGCTAGATCACATCAAGAGGGATCACCACTAAGGCTGGGGAGCATGGCAGGGAAATGGTGACCAGATCACAGTACAGCTTCCCATAGGGGACCCATGCAGCTGACCCACTGGCCTTTCCCCTGCCTCATGTGAAATTCAAATCACCCTCTGTTGTAACTGCTTCCTTCTTGGATGGCTCTGAATTCCAGAAGGATAGGTATGGGGATATATTCATCCTTGGCACACCGTGGTATTAGGCTAAAAACTTTCATTAACACATTAAGTAAGCAGGTTAAATTAGAATAAAGGAGAGGCCGGGCATGGTACCTCATGCCTGTAATCCCAGCACTTTGGGAGGCCAAGGAGGGTGGATCACCTTAGGTCAGGAATCCGAGACCAGCCTGGTCAACATGGTGAAACCTTATCTCTACTAAAAATACAAAAACAAAAGTTAGCCAGGCCTGGTGGCACTTGCCTGTATCCCAGCTACTCGGGAGGCTGAGGCAGGAGAATTTCTTGAACCCAGGAGGCAGAGGTTACAGTGAGCCGAGATCGCACCACTGCACTCCAGCCTGGGCAACAAGAGTGAAACTCTGTCTCAAAATAAAATAAAATAATTAAATTAAATTAAATTAAATTAAATTAAATTAAAAAATAAAATAAAATAAAGGAAACAGCTATAGATGCTCTTCACCCACTCTTACAGACTGCTAAGTTCATCCTCACTAACTTGAATATATCCCCTTCCATTAAATATATATAAAAGGGAATTAGGAAGGGCCTTATAGCTCTGTTACAGTCTTGATAGCATCCTGAATCATGTCCCCTCTAAAAATAAATCCCTAGCCAGTGTACTAATGTGCTTTCAGTGTGTTCAACATGGTAAGGTTGCTGCATCACCATGGAGACATCCCCCCCACTCCATGAAATAATGAGATGGTAATAAAATAAAGGTAAGAATGAGATGATAATAAAGTAATGAACTTGGAGTAAACAAAAGGCAGGGTACCTTCAGCCAGATGATGAAAAATCAAAAGGACTATTTGGCAGAAGGAGAAAGAAGGCATTGCCTGCAGATTTCACAGGAGAGGCAAGGAAACTCCAGACAACTGTATATGAAGACTTGGAGTTTGAGTATTGAACACTACTGGCTCCTACTTAGACAGTTTCCATTGCAGCTGGCCACAGAAGCATACAATAAATTAGCTCTGATTACCTGCATCTAGCTAGAGTGAAAACCCAGTGAAGCCTGGAAAAACTCAGAAACTGCAAAAAATTAAACGGCCTACCTCAGGCAGTATAGTTTGGGGAACTCAAACTGAACAGCTACAGAAGGGAACACAAGGGCTATTACTGATCTGGGCTTAGGGAAGACCTAATGAGTCATTGTGGCTATACGGTGCAGCTTGGGCCTGCCAGACACCCCATTCCTAGCCAAATTAGAATGATTTCCAGGCCCCCACTTCACCCAGTCCACACCCAGACAAGAGAGACCTAGAGTCATACCCAGGAGAACCACCTTGAACTGGCTACGGATCCAAGGCTGAGCCTCAGAAATGCTCCTAGAATGGGGACCCTGTAATGTTGTTTCAGGTAGAAGAGAAAGCTGTGTTGATTTCAACTTGTGCAGTGCAGAATCTTTCTACCATCTAAGTTAATTTCCTGCTTCGGCATGGAAGATCTACAGATCTGTCTCTCCAGGGTTGTCAATGTGAACTCTCAATGTCCAGTTATTACAGCCGTAAAGGACGGGGGAGGTAAAGAGAGGCAGTAACTGGCCATTATGTTAGTAGACAAATCCCCATGACTTGCCTATTTTCTTATTTGACGAACAGCAAGTAGTGCTGACTACTTAATTGAAAGACTCAAATGACAAACAAGGGCAAAGAGAGTTCTTCATAACACCTTTGCAATTTTTCTGTAATCTAAGCTATTTTATTTCTGTAAATCTACTTCTGTAAATAAAAATTATTTTATTTCTGTAAATCTAAGCTATTTTACTATTATTTTATTGATTTATTTATTTAGAGACAGAGTCTCACTCTGTCACCAGGCTGGAGGGCAGTGGCATGTTCTCGGCTCACTACAACCTCCACCTCCCAGGTTCAAGAGGTTCTCCTGCCTCAGCCTCTCAAGTAGCTGGGACTACAGGCATGCACAGCCATGCCCGGCTAAATTTCTATTTTTAGTAGAGATGGAGTTTCACCATTTTAGCCAGGATGGTCTCGATCTCTTGACCTTGTGATCTGTCCGCCTCAGCCTCCCAAAGTGCTGGGATTACAGGTGTGAGCCACTGTACCAGGCCAATCTATTTTATAATAAAACATGTAAAAACAAAAGATGATAAGTGATTTCCAGTTCATTGAGATTGTGTGTAGGGTTCAAGCTATTGCTCAGCTCATAAAGTGATTGCTGTAACAGGCAAGTCTGAGTTTAAGTCTCTTATTTAAATTTCTCCATTGTCATTATCTCCATGGTAGAAAAAAAACCTGTGTAGAAAAAAGACTGGAAGGAAATAAGCAAGAATAAGAGCAATGGTTGCCTTTAGACAGTGGGATTCCATATGCAAAGTCAATGGTTTTTTTTCTTTTCTTACTTTAATTTTTCTTTGTCCTCTAAATTTTCCATGATTAATTTTGAAAGATAAGAGGATTCTGTGAAGTCTTCGCTGTTGTTCTACCACCTACCAGATGAATCTCCTTCAAGTAATATACCAGGGCTTTCGTGATCTGGTCCTATTTCTGCAGGTTCAGCATCCACTGCTCTCCTTCCCCCTTTACATGCCAGTATTTCTAGATAATTCTAAGTGCCCACAGTTGTGCCAGACATGCTCTGTGACTTTGTACATCCAGTTTCGTAGTTTCAAATGCCTTCTACCTTCCTAGTCTAGTTGTTGGGTGTTTCATTCAAAACCTAGCTGGAAACCTTTCCTGATCCCACAGACCCTCCCTACAGAATTCACACTCTCCCCTAACTGCTGTACACATGTTCCTATCATTGCGCTTGTCACACTAATTGATACTGATCTGTTCACGTTTACCCAGATTATGAGATCACTAAAGGCAAGGATAGTGTCTGATGTATCACTGCATCCCTGGTACCTAGTACTGTGTCTGAACTTGCAGAACTTGCTGTAAATTAAATGCAGAACTTGCTGTAATAAATCTTTGTTGGGTAGATTTATGAAATGGACAAATAAGGAGATGTTTAGCTATCCCCAGAAAGGAGTACCATTGGCCATGCATGGTGGCTCATGCCTGTAATCCCGGCACTTTGGGAGGCCAAGGCAGGTGGATCACCTGAGGTCAGGAGTTTGAGACCAGCCTGGCCAACACAGTGAAATGCTGTCTCTACTAAAAATACAAAAATTAGCCAGTTGTGGTGGTGGGCACCTGTAATCCTAGCTACTTGGAAGGCTGAGACAGGAGAATGGCTTGAACCTGGGCAGTTCAAGCAATTTATGTATTTATTTAGAGACAGAGTCTCACTCTGTCACCAGGCTGGAGTGCAGTGGCATGTTCTCGGCTCCACTGTATTCCAGCCTGGGCAACAGAGCGAGACTCTGTCGAAAGAAGGAAGGAAGGAGGGAGGGTAGGAGGGAAGGAGGGAGGGAGGGAGGGAGGAAGGAAGAAAGGAAGGAAGGAAAGAAGGAAGGAAGGAAGGAAAGAAAGGAAGAAAAAGAGAGAGAAAGACAAAGAAAGAAAGAGAGAGAGAAAGTAGGGAGGGAGGGACGGAGGGAAGGAGGGAGGGAAGGAGGGAGGGAAGGAGGGAGGGAGGGAGGGAAGGAGGGAGGGAGGGAGGGAGGAAGGAAGGAAGGAAGGAAGGAAGGAAGGAAGGAAGGAAAGAAGGAAAGAAAGGAAGAAAGAGAGAGAGAGAAAGAAAGAAAGAGAGAGAGAAAGAGAAAGAAAGAAAGAAAGAGAGAGAAAGAAGGGAGGGAGGGACGGAGGGAAGGAAGGAAGGAAGGCAGGCAGGCAGGAAGGAGGGAAGGAAAGAAAGGGAAGAAAGGAAAGGAAAGAAATGAAAGAAAGGAAAGAAAGGAGGAAAGAAGGAGAAAGAAAGAGAAAAGAAAGAAAAGAAAGGAGGAATATCTATTTGCAAAACAAGAAGGAATGACCAAGGGTCAAAAGCCAAAGCATAAAGCCAGAGACAAGCTGGGCAGTCAGGTGAGAGGCGGGTGAGGCTGTGGCGAAGCCTCCAGGATATAGACAGCCAGGGACCTCATCTGAGTCAGAGCCAGTGGCTTAATGAGTGACTCTGAAGAGCAAGGCCTGCCTCTTCTGAGGCTCCAAGGTGACAGTTTTAAAGCTGCCTTGCTGTGCAATGCCCAAAAAACAGGCTCTAACCTGACTTGTCTTGTTTACTCATAGGATCCTTAAACTGTTAGGACCAAAATACCCACCTGGGATGGTCAATTCCAGTGGTTTGGAAACTGCATTGTACAGAAATCTGGAATTCCGAAGAATTGTTTCCAAGATAGGGAATGTGGAGGAGACTCGCGCTACAGATCATGCCATGCACACTTCAACTAGGGCAACTCTGTTTATAGCAGACTTCCATACTGGCACTCCACAGGAAATCCTTTTCTACTCTACTGATAACGTAAAGGAAGGGATGAAGGGAGAAAAGAAAGAAAGAGAGAAAGGGAGAGAGAGAGAGAAAGAAAGAAAGAAGAAAGGAAGGAAAGAAAGAAAGAAAGAGAGAAAGAAAGAGAAAGAAAAAGAAAGAGAGAGAGAAGAAAGAAAGAAAGAAAGAAAGAAAGAGAAAGAAAGAAAGAAAGGAGGGAGGGAGGGAGGGAGGGAGGGAGGGAGGGAAGGAAGGAAAGAAAGGGAGGGAGGGAAGGGGTGTGAAGAAAGGAAAAGGAAGTGAGAGGAAGGGATGGAGAAAGTAAAAAAAGAGGGAAGGAGGAAGAGATAGAGGAAGGGAGTTAAAAAGAAAAGAAAGATGGCAAGAAGGAAGGAAGGGAGTGAAAGAAGGAAGGAAGGAGGGAGGCAGATAATAAAGGGAATAAAGTTAATACGAGAAATGAAGAAATGAAGAAACAAATTACAAATAAAACCTAAACCTGCAACGAGAAAACAGTCAGAAAGGATGATATTTCTGAGGCCACAGTGGAAGGTAATGGCACTGTAGTGGTGACAACTTCATTCCTCTGATTCCCAACTCAGTACCCCCATTTGAGGACAGAAGTTGCATCAGTTATATCTTCCTCCCCTCCACCCCACAATGCTTCAGAGTGTCCTAATAGATGCTCCAAGCCCAAGATGTCCAATGAATCAAAAAGCAAAGGTGAAGGTGGGCACCATGGAATTAAAAACTGCAAATAACAGACAGACCCTCTGGCCACGTCAGGAACCATGAATTCTACAAATAATAATAATAATAATAAAAGTTTCCAAATAGGAATCCTCATAACATGCTCACATGAATGGGGGAAAATGACTCATAACTAGGGCAGCAACTCTTTGCATGTGAAAAAGAGATAATGTGTCTGGAACACTCTAGTCCTCCTAAGTGGCTCAAAGACTCCCCTTGTGAGACATCCATCCATAATTGTGAATCACTAAGAAAAATCTTTCTTCAAGACTCTACAAAAGAGAACTTGAACGAGGAGGAGAGGAGGGGCAGTTCATGGAGTCTAAGGTCTAGGGGCTGTCATATTTGTTCACTCAACTTATATTTTCTGAGAATCTCCTATATGCCAGGCACTGTCATAGGAGATTAATCTATAGTGATGAAGATGCCACCCCTGTTCTCAAAAGCTCAAAGACTAATAGATAGACCATCCTGATTATACTAGTGTGATAAGGACGAAACAGTGTAGGAGAAGGACACTGAGGAAAATGTGAGCACGTATTCTAGAAAAGGAATGTCAAAGAAGAGTTCCTGGACCAGTGGTCTCAGGTTCGAATCTACGAGTTACCCACACATTTTATTAAAATGCAGCTTCTGATTCAGTTGCTCTGGGATGAGGCCTCAGATTTTGCATTTCCATCAGGCTCCCAGATGCTGCTGCTGTTGCTAGTCCACAGAACACAGGTAGAGAAGCAAAGTTCTAGAGCACAGACACTCAAAATATGGCCCAGGGTCTAGCAGCATCACCATCACTTTTGGGTATGCATAAATGCAAATTCTCAGGCTTTACTCCAGACTCGCCAAGTCAGAATCTCTGGAGGTAAAGCCCAGAAATCTGTTTTACCAAATTCTCTGTGTGACTATCATGCATGTAACATTTGAGATGCAGCATCCTTGGGAATCTACTTGTACTTAGTCCTGAAGAAAAATAAGAGGCATGAAAACAAAGTGAGAAAATGGCATTTCAAGCAAAGAAACAGCTGGACAGAGCCATAGGAAGAGGAATGAACTGCAGCCCAGGAGTAGCTTGATGCAGCATGCATGATCAAAGAAATGAGGCAGGGAACATGACTAAAGATTTGATCCTCCAGCTGGATGCGGTGGCTCACTCCTGTAATCAGCACTTTAGGAGGCCAAGGTGGGCAGATTACGAGGTCAAGAGATCGAGACCATCCTGGTCAACATGATGAAACCCCATCTCTACTAAAAATACAAAAATTAGCTGGGCATAGTGGCACGCACCTGTAGTCCCAGCTATTTAGGAGGCTGAGGCAGAAGCATCACTTGCACCCAGGCAGCGGACACTGCAGTGAACCGAGATCTCGCCACTGCACTCCAGCCTGGTGAGAGAGTGAGACTCTGTCTCAAAATAATAAAAATAAAAAGATTAGATCCTCCATTGTAGGCTCTCTAATGAGCCTCCCTAGTGTGATCAATTCAACACTATTTACACTAATAGATGTAAGAAGTGAGTTGATCTTTTTCTTGTCTCAACTTGAGGGTCCCTTGTTCATTTTCCAGGTTTCCTGAAATGTAGTTTTTCATGACCTCAGACTCTAATCACTACTGCCATATTAGGATCCCCACACAACAGCATCTATTAGGGATTTCACTATCTGCCTCCCATTTCAGAGCCAACAAATATATTCATCCAACTCCATTTGGCCAGATACAGAAGGTTAGGATCGTTGCCAAGGCAAAACTGGTCTTGACTTCTCAGGAGCTGAGACAGGCTTGAAAACTCCTGAAAGGGAAAGGATACATTCTGTTGAAATGCCGTGGAGAATGCAAGGAGGTATCACGTGTGTCATCACTTCCTAATTCTACTCGGTGACAGACATCAATAATTAATCCTTGTTCTCTTTCCTGCCGAACCTACAAGCTTTTGCAGAAACCTTCTCAATCTAACTCCTCAGGAACCTGCCAATGACCGAAAAGAGCTTGCATCTAAGAGGAAATCCTTCTAATCTTTTTATCCATCTTTCAATGATACATTAGTCAAAATGAACGTTTTACTGGGTATAGGAGGGAACAAAAGGCTGCCATAATTTTTGCACATGGTGTGGACTTACCAGTAGAAAGGACTCTTATTCCAGAGTCATCAGGTGAAGTGATCAAACTACCTATTAAGGAAGGAAATTGGCTGGGCGCAGTGGCTCATGCCTGTAATCCCAGCACTTTGGGAGGCCAAGGCAGGTGGATCACCTGATGTCAGGAGTTCAAGATCAGCCTGGCCAACATAGTGAAACCCCATCTCTACTAAAAATACAAAAAGTTAGCCAGGCATGGTGATGGGTACCTGTAATCCCAGCTAGCCAGGAGACTGAGGCAGGAGAATCACTTGAACCCGGGAGGCGGAGGTTGCAGTGAGTGGTGATCACACCATTGCACTCCAGCCTGGGCAACAAGAGCGAAACTCCGTCTCAAAATAAATAAATAAATAAAATAAACAGAAGGAATTTTGTAAATTTCACACAAGGGAAAGAAGAGAAAGGAGAGAAAGTGCACATTTACTGAGCCCCTACTATGTGACATGCACTCTGGCAAGAAATTTTTATTTATAAAATAGTTCATCTAATCCTCAGACAACCTTATAGGGTAAATATTGCCACCCATATTCTACAGAGGTGTTTCAGAGAAGTTAAGTGACTTGACCGCTGCCAATCAGATAGTAGACGAAGAGCTAGAATACTTGCCCGCTGCCAATCAGATAGTAGACGAAGAGCTAGAATTCAAACCAGAATCTCTCTAGATTGAAACATGGGTCCTTCCCCGCTATATTCTAATAAACAGAGGCATCAAGAGAAATATTACTAATTTAAACAAAGAACCAGACTTCAGAATAGCATATGCTTCAGGGTGGATATTCTTAGAGAACTCTGGCAGCTAAAAGCTAGTGTGTTCTCTTAAATGGCTATTCCTGGCCCAGAACTCTCAGTTTCAAATGGCCTGGGACTGACATGCCAGCTTCTAGTTGATTCCAAAAAGGACCTGATAGTGGATTATCTACCCCAGAAGCACAAAATCCTTAAGGAACAAAATGGTGTTTTTGCCAGATGAAACCTCAAAGAATAATCTATTGCCTTAATTACTAATTCTGCAATCTAGTTTATTTCCTTTTGTTGGCCCTTGCATCCATCTTGCTGTTGGCTTTACTGTATATTATACAAGTAATTATATTATGATCATTATTACTATTATAATACGTTCAAAGATCAAGTTCTCCAGAAGCAGATGTTGAGATAGAATTTGGGATGTGATATGTTTAATGAGGAATCAACACCTGTGACAGGAAGGCTGGGGCAACAAGATGGGGCAGAGGGAGAAGTTCAGCTGCAACCAGGCTAGCATGGGACAACCCAGCAAGGAGATCTGGATAGAATATTGTCCACTGGGGTTGTCCTCCTTCTGGCAAGAACGGGCCAACCTTTGTATATATGCCTCTTTCAGTCATTGGAGGTTGGCTGCCCTAGAAAAACTATGATGATGTAGATCTCTACAGATGAAGGAGTTGGTAGTTGCAGTCTATCTGCTGATCACACTCCTTGTAGTTGTGCAGCAAGTTCTTTTTTGAAGGAGGATCCAGGTGGTGCATCTCTAATTACCAAACTAGTGATAACTACTGGTATTTGAATAGAGCTTTACAATGTGTGACACTTTCATACCTGCTGATACATTTGCTCCTCATAATCCAGATCTGATCATGATATCCTGTAGTAGATTCTGTTGTCGTTCAAAACATTTGCTGTTCTTCCCTATGGAAAAATTGCCTCTTGCTCCCATTGATGGTAACCTGAGTCATGTAACTTGTTTTGGCTAATGAATTGACAGCAAGGTGAGTCATGTGACTTGCTTTGGCCAGTGAATTGACAGCAAGCTGAGTCATGTGACTTGCATTGGCCAATAAGATCTGAGTGAATGTGAAACGTGTACTTTCTGCTCAGAGCAGAAGCTTTCAAGAGTCATTGCAGGTCTCTTTTTCCCCTCTCTGCTAAGAGTCCAGGATGTCCCCCAGAGGGGTGGCTCCTTCAGCACAGATTCCTGAGTGAAGTCACATGGAGTAGAGCTATAGGCACTCCATACATTGGCCATGCACATGTGTGAGATACAGGCTTGTGTTGTTTCAAGCCACCAAGATGTTTGAGGATACTTGTTATGGCAGCATAACTTAGCCTAGACTGACTGAAACACCTCTCATCAACCACGAGGCATAAAGCCCAAGCTCCTCAGGAAGACTTTACATGATTCAGCCCCCGCCCATCTCTCCAGCCTTGACTCTCACCATACTCACCTCCACCTCACCTTTGCTCCAGCCACATCAAACCTATTTCCCTTCTTGAAAAAAAAAGAAAATCCTATCCCTTCTTTAAGATGTAACTCAAATATTCTCTACTCTGTGAAAATTTTCCTCACCCCTTCTCCATAGGCAGAAATAACCCCTCCTCTCTTCCCCAGTGGCCTGGGAAGAAACTATTTTGCTCATCCCCACCCAGTCCTTTGCACATTGTCAGGCATTCAACAGAGGCTCAACAAACATTTGCTGGAATAAATAATAGCTAGCATATACTGAGAGGTTAGTGTGTGCCAGGCATTGTGCTATGTGCTTTATGTACATTATTTTATTGAATTTTAAACTAAATTAAGATAGGTATTATTACTGTTCCCCATTTCACAAATGAGAAAACCGAAACCCAGACAGGTTAAGTAGCTTAGTTCACACTTGGCAGTGATAAACCCAGGCAGTCTGGTGCTACTACCCACTTCTTAACCACTGTGCTATCCTGCAGTGATCAGTATACGACCAGATTCTAACAAAGTTTCTTCCACCTAGTGGACACTCAATAAATGGTAGCAGTAATGTATCAAGATCAAGATGGTTGTAGAGTCTGCTCCTAGTGCAGGCATAGAGAGAGTACATTGTCAGTAGGAAATTTTTAAACAATAATAGAATCACTAAGATATTATCTGCTTTATATTATCACCATGCACAAGCAATTCGAAACAATGTCGATGATAAAATATTCTTCCCTGCCAAAGTGGACCATTTCCATTCCACACCCCCTTTGATTTAACACTGAATAGTTGCTAAATGAATGAATGAATGAGTTGATAGAATTGATGATAATGAGAGTGATGAAGATGTAGCAATTGACAGAGAACAAGCCAATTACTTCCATGACTTTCAATTAAAGCAAAGCCTATAGCCTGGTTTGACACGTTGCTTCCCTTGGGTAATGTGGGCGAAATGTGAGGGGAAACCAGCCAAACCAGCTGGAGGGGACTGGCATTCAGGAAAGGAAGAAAACAGTCCACTTTTCATATACAATGGGGCTTGCATCACTCATCAACCTGAGGTGTGGGGACAGAGAAATATCTCACCCTGGTGCCCTGCCTATGCCAATGGCCAGAGCTATAGAAATGTAAGGAGCATTCAGGAAGGAACTGGGAACCTGAATTGATGAAGACACCATTGGGCAATGAGCCAAGTTTAAACAGCCCACGTCGTAGCAAACTATTACTTTTTTCAAGAAAAAGAGAAATGAAAATTATGGACATTCCTAGTGAGCAGATTCCCTTTCTTGAGCCTTTCATCATAATCTTATGGGCATTTTATCATGAGAGAGGATAGGAATTTCAACATTTGCACACTTTCCTCCACATCAATGAGAATCCCTTTAAACTTGGTAAAAATCAAGATCCAGAAAAATAAAAACATGTCTAAGATTCCACCTGGCTCTGCAGTCCCAATCTGGGGGACTGCTCACTTATTTGTCTACTTTTTGGCCTCCTTGGACTAGATTGTGAGTTTCTGGAATGTAGAGATAATATCTCATTCCTCTTTGCTTTTTTAGCTACAGAAGTAGTCTTTGGTTTATCGAATGAATAAACGATGGTTTTGCCTCTCTCTGTCATGGTCAAACCTGGGTGACTCTTTCCTAATACACCTTCCCCAAGTGATGGACCAGATCACATAGAATGTCCCCCGCCCAGTCATGGGGAAGATCTAGAAGTTCTGGGCCATCTCGAATTGTTTGTTTTTTAAGAGAAATGATTCTCACAACTTGTTCACTTTTTCCCAGAATTTTTCTCCAAAGACCTCCAATTCATCTTATCAGTGAGAGGGCCTCACTCAGGAAATAATTGCTTTCAATACCTTTCCTTACCGCCTGTTAATTTTTCCCTTCATCAGGAAAGCATGTGTCAGAAGTAGCCAAACAATCACAAGGAGACAATGACTTTAAACCCACTGGTTCTTAATGGGGGCAATTTTATCTCTAGGATTAAGGGGACATCTGGCAATGTCAGGACACATTTTGGTTGTCACAACTGGGAGAAGTAGATGCCACCAAATCTAGTGAGTAGAAGCCAGGGATGCTGCAAAAATGTACAAGACACTCCCCACAGTAAAGAATTATCCAGTCCAAAATGTCAGTCATGCCAAGGGTATGAAAATTCTGCATTAGAGGCACTGAAGGTTAGAAGCAGTAAAATATATGAAATTACAAATCCCATTTTGGGAAAAAAAAATAGTATTAGCAGCAATAGCAGTAAACATCTACTAGGTATCAGACACTCTAAGTGCTTTACATTTAACTGTTTTCATTCTCATCCAACAGTCTTCTGGGGATACTATTACTATCCCCATTCTACAAATGAGGCAACTAAGACACACAAAGTCACACAGCTAGTAACTCTCAGAGCTGCTGTTCACACCTCAATTGTCTGCCTCCAATCTGTATTCTTTACCACTCTGGCCTATTGGAAATCAGGGAGGGTTTCTGTTCTAGCCGATACTTTCATTTTTAGAGACAGACACATTGTCCTGTTCTTGTTGCTGTGATTAGAACTTCAGCAAAGCAAGGAGTTTGCACTTGTATAGGTTTTTGTAGGAAAAAAACTATCAGGACTGAAGACTAAACAGTGACTAATGTTTGTAATTAGGGAGAACAAATGGCAAACCCGTGAGTCTGGGATCAGCGTCTACTTCCACCACAGTGGTTAATAAGGGAGGATGGTATCATGGAAAGAACATTAACTTAGGAAGCAAGAAACATGGATTCAAGACCAGAACTCTGCTGCAAATAGGTTGTGAGACTTCAGGCAAGTTCTTTAGACTCTCAGGCATGACTTTCCTTTTTTGGTATTTTCCATTTTCACTCTTTGGGGGTTGTCTAGAGCAGGAGTTGAAAAACTGTGGCTCATAGGCCAAATACGGCTGTCACCTGCTTTTGTAAACACAATCCTCTTTTTTCCCCATCAACTTTTAAGTTTTAGGGTACATGTGTAGGATGTGCAGGTTTGTTGCATAGGTAAACGTGTGCCATGATGGTTTGCTGCACAGATCAACCCATCGCCTTGGTATTAGGCCCAGCATCCGTTAGCTATTCTTCCTGATGCTCTCCCTCCCCCCAACCTCCACAACAGACCCCAGTGTGTGTTGTTCTCCACTATGTGTCCATGTGTTCTTATTGGTCAGCGCCTACTTGTAAGTGAGAATATGTGGCGTTTGGTTTTCTGTTCCCGCATTAGTTTGCTGAGGATAATGGCTTCCACCTCCATCCATGTCCCTGTAAAGGACATGATCTCGTTCCTTTCTATGGCTGCATAGTTTTTCATGGTGTATATTTTTTACATTTTCTTTATCCAGTCTGTCATTGATGGGCATTTGGGTTGATTCCATGTCTTTGCTATTGCGAATAGTGCTGCAATAAACATACACATGCATGTATCTTTATAACAGAATGATTTATATTCCTTTGAGTATACACCCAGCAATGGGACTGCTGGGTCAAATGGTATTTCTGCTTCTAGATCTTTGAGGAATCGCCACACTGTCTCCCCCAGTGGTTGAACTAATTTACATTCCCACAGCAGTGTAAAAGCATTCCCTTTTCTCCACAACCTCGCCAGTATCTGTTGTTTCTTGACTTTTTAATAATCCCAATTCTGACTGGTGTGAGTTGGTATCTCATTGTGGTTTCGATTTGCATTTCTCTAATGATCAGTGATGTTCAAAAGAAGATATTCATGTAGCCAACAAACATATGTAAATAAAGTCTTATTGGAACATAGCCACACCAGTCTTGTACATATTGCCTATGGCCACATTTGTGCTACCATGGCAGGGTTGAGGAGTTGAACAGAGATTGCATGGTCCAGAAAGTCTAAAATATTCACCATCTAGCTCTCTACAGAAAAAGTCTGCTAAGTTCTAGTGAGGATGCATTTCATTGCAGAAGATTTTTTTAAACCTATGAAAATAAAAAGTCATACCTGTGTTATATACTACACTGAAACTCTGTTTTGCTCTGATAAAATTACACATGTGAAGTACTTTGGAAAAGTACCAAGAAATATAAGGATGTGGTATCAATATTAAATGATAGGGATGGTATCATTTAGTGAAAAAACAAAACATAGAATTTGGGATGAAGCATGCCTGAGTTTGAATCCAAGTCCAACCAATTATTATGGTTGTGATTTTGGGAGAGTGATTACATTTCCAGAGTCCCAATTTTCTTCCCTGAGAATAATATGAAACCAAGGAGAGAGAATTATACTTAAATCTTAAGGTTGCTGGAAGGACTAAATAAGGCATACTCAATGATTGACTCATTTGTTCATTGGCTGTGTCATATTGATGTCCCATTGTGTGCCAGGAGCCATGACAACCACCAGACATACAGATGTGCTCAGAGAACACATCTGTGCCAACAGACCTTCATTGGGGTCTCATGAAATAGATCTTGAGCAACAAATTTCAATATATAAAAGTTCTTTGAAAATTGTGAGGGTCATTCAACTTAAGTGGTAGCATTACAATGACTGCTACTAATGGCAAAGAATGTTTCAAAAGTACAAAAAACTAGCTGGGTTCCCAGTTGTGTGTAGCCTCTGTGGGGTGATGAGGGATTCACAAGAGTGGAAGAGGTTAACTCTGGGAAGGGAGAAGGAAAGAAGACACACAAGTAGAGCACTAGATCTGAGTCTCTGGTTGGACATGGGGTAAGAGATGGTAAAGAGGAGAAAGGAGTATGTGAAAAAGGCAGGTCTAGAGGTCAGACTTCCCCTACTGAACATACGGGACCATCCACTGAGGATGCATCCTTTTCTTGCAGAGACCAGCTCCTCTGAGCCCTCCAAAGAAAGCCATGCAAATGCAAACCCACAGGGAGCATAAATACAGCCATACCTGTGTACTGTAGCAGAGGGTATAGGCATCTTCACTAAAATGGTTCCCTCTTCTTCCTAGGAAACCAGCTAGACCAGATGTCCCAGGCTCCTCTACAATTAGGTATAGCCATATGACAGTTCTGGCCAATGGAATGTAGATAGAAGTTATGTTTCCCACACAAAGCTGGGTCCACTAAAAGCCTCCCATCCGGTCCCCAGTCTTTCACTCTCCTCTTGTCTACTGATCACAGATGCAGAGGACTTAGAGGAGGACTCCAAGACCTTAGAAGAATAGTAGAGCCAGAGGATGAAAGCTGCCTGAGTCCCTGAATGACTGTATGGAGCAAAGCTCACTGTACTGTGAATGAGAAATAAACATCAATTATATACATGCATTGAGAATTTGGGGTTGTTTTTCTTCTTCAGAGTCCTAATTAATATATACAATTTTCTTATTTTTTCTTTTACACTGTCACTGAAACAGAAGCATCTGCAATGAAAATGAAGATAATAACTCTTCTTATTCACTCTTCTTTCTAGAACAATGTCTGACATAAAGAAGATGCTCAGATAACATTTATAGACAAAAATATTAGCAAGTTAAGGGCAATATAAATGGCAAAGACATAGAGTCATTGGAAAGACAAGATAAAAGCATATCCACAAAACCACTTCTGTAAACAACAAGGTTTTGTTCTGATATTAATTCTATAATCCCCACAGAGGTGGATTTGCACATGAACAAGCACAGAACATATATACAGATATGGCAGCGCCAAGTTCCTGTGGCATCATGGGTACAACACATGTACACAGACACAGCATAAATGAATTCCTAATGAAGTCCTACAGCATGAGGAGAACCAGAAGTGCTCATATCCTAAACAAGATCAGGGACTTGCAGCCCCCATGCCCATGTGGGACCCATGTCTGCCTCCCTGTGGGACATAAGCTAGACTCACAAAGTCATAGAATCAAACCTAAGCTTTGTTCCCAACAATCTGGGAATGAATTAGAATGTTAACTAACACTGACCTAGTTCTTTCCAGCTGTCTGGCACCATGATAAGAGTGTTATATGCCCCATCTCAGTCATGATCATTCTCTTACCAATCCTACATGGTAGGTATTAATATTGTCTTCACTCTACAAACCAGAAAATGTAGGCTTAGAGAGGTAAAGAAAAGTGCTCAAGGCCACCTCGCCAATGGAGCCTCCTAGCTGCTAGGCTGGGAGCACACAAATTTACCCTCTGTTCCACCACTATGTTTCTTCATCTATGAAATGGGAGCAACCACAGATACCTGATAGGTTTGTTACAAGGGCGAAATCAAATTAGACAATGCACATAGAATTCCCTGCAGAACACCTGGCACTAAGAATGGGCCCAAAAATATGTCACCTCTCTTCCCTTCTTTTCATTCGCCCAGGAGAGCCTTTTTGTTCTAATAAAGGTTCTGGACTCAGAAAATCAGCAGGAAGTAGAGACTGTGTCCCCAAGTGACTCTGGCACCAGGGCCAGCCAGTATGCACCAAACTCTTAATAGTATTTAAACTCCGTCTGGGCATCTAATTATCTTAATGATGCAGAATTCAAAATAGCACAGTCTGTATGCACCCCAGGAAAGGTCCCGTTCACAGACGTGGGCCTATTAAGCCAGAGAAAAGCATCTAATAAAAGAATTGAACAATCGCAGTGCTTAGAACTGGAAGGGCTGAGAGGTCAGCATCAGAAGCTGGGCTCTCCCAGCAGTCCGGGCCTCTCCCTGTGAGCTTCTCTCCAAAGCACTACATCTGGACTTCAGTCTCCTGTGTGTGGGAGCTCTGGCTTTTTCACTGTGATTTTACGGCTTAATCCTCACAACAACTGTGTGAAATAGACGTGGTTAAGCCCATTTCACAGACAAGGGGACTGAGGCTTACAGAGAATTGGGTTTTCTGGAATAAAAAATCCCTAAGCTTACCCTGCAGCCCAGTGTCCCAAGAAATAGGGCATGTTTACAGCTTAAGAGCGCATCTTTTGGAGGACAGCCAGTGAAACCCTGCAGGAGCTGACCTGTCAAGCTGTTCTCCCTCCCCTTCTCTTCTCTGTCTCCTTCCCCTCCAAGTTCTGCTTCTCTTTACTTTTCTCCTTTTATTCTCTATCCTTTTCTTGTTTTCTCTCTTTTGTCTCCTCTTTTACTTGTTTCTCTTTCTCCCTCCCTCGGTCTCTCTCTCTCTCCCTATCCCTCTCTCCCCTCCTCCTCTATCTCCATACTCCTCTTTCCCTCCTCCTCTCTTTCCCTCACTCTCTCTCCTCTCTCTCTCCCTCCTTCTCCCTCACTCTCTCTCACCCCTTTGTCTCTCTCCCTCCCTCACTCTCTCTGTTTCTCTCTCCCTCTATCTCTCATTTTCTCTCTCCCTCCATCTCTCATTTTCTCTCTCTTCCTCCCTCTCCCACCTCCCTCTCTCTCCCTCACTCTTTCTCCCACTTCCCTCCTTCCCTCTCTCTTTTTCTCTCTCTCCCTCACTCTCTCCCCCTTCCCTCTCTCCCTTCCTCACTCTCTTTCTCTCTCTCCCTCTCTCTCTCTGTTCCCTCAGTCTCTCTCTCTTTCCTTCCCTCAACTCTCTCTCTCCCTCACTCTCTCCTTCCCTCAGTCTTTCTCTTTCCTTCCCTTGGCAATCTCTCTCCTTCTCTCTCTCTCTCTCTCTCTCTCTCTCCTTTCCACAGTCTTTCTCTTTCCTTCTCTCCCCCCTTCTCTCAGTCTCTCTCTTTCCTTCGCTCAGCTCTTTCCCTCTCTCATTCCCTCAGTCTCTCTCTTTCCTTCTCTCAGTCTCTCCCTCCCTCTCTCTTCTTCCCTCAGCTCTCTCTTTCCCTCAGTCTCTCTCTTTCTTTCCCTCAGCTCTCTCTCTCCCTCTCTCTTCTTCCCTCAGTCTCTCTCTCCCTCCTGCTTTCTTCTTCCCTCACTCTCTCTCTCCCGTCCTCAGTCTCTCTCTCCACCTCTCTCTCTCCACCACTCTGCCTCCATCTCTCTCCCTGTCTTTCTCTCTCTCCCTCCCCCTCTTTCTCTCCCTCTCTCCCTCCTTCAGTCTCTCATTCTTTCTCTCTCTCTCCCTCTTTCACTCCATCTCTTTCCCCCTCCCTCAGTCTCCCTTTCTCTCTCATCCTTCCTTCCCTCTCCATCCCTCAATCTCTCTTTCCCTCTTTCTCCCTCCCTCTCTCCCTCTTCCTCTTCCTCTCTCTGCACTGATTAACTGCCTAATTTTTGCCTGACCTTATGAAATGCACTGGTTATGTGCAGATCAATTAGATGTTGTCTCTGACCCCAGGAACTCATACTCAGCTGGGACAGAGGAGCAAAGAGGAAAACAGATCATGACAGCAGTGAGGTCAGCATGATGACAGAGGAATTGGAGAAGGGTCCCAGGGAAGGCTTCCTCTCAGGGAGCCTCTGCATCCCTCTCCAAACTGCTGTGCAAGCTGATCTACACACATAGGGCTGCCGAATCTTTGTGAGCCTCCATAGACCATTGAGTTTCCAATACGCTATAAGACATCAAGGGTTTGCCAGCAGTTAGAATATGTTAATGAGTTGGATTTCACCTCCTTCTCACCTCCTACCAATTGCAAACATTGGTGGCCATTTCTGAGATAGTTATTAATCATTGTTAAGAGAAAAAGAAGGCAGGTTGCTTCTGTACTCTGACCCAGGTAACAGTCAATAGCCAGTAATGTTAGATATCAACCAGCTAAGGTCCAACATCAGCTTCAGAGCTAATCAATGCTCAATATTTGTGTGAATCAATCAATGAACAATAAACAAATATTTCTTGAGCACTTGAGATGTTCTTGCATCAGACTGTTTTGCCATCAGCAACATTTAATGTCAAAGTAGTCTTATGTAGAGGGAATAAAGTATCAAGTTTGGAGACAAACAGATTTTGGTTTCTAATTGTGAGGTTTTGAATGAGAAACACCAACTCTATGAGGCTTAATGTTTCATTTATACAAGAGTGGATAGTGTAACCTACATTGCATGATTGTTGATCAAATTGTAGACTAAGTGTCTCATCTACCATAAAGTAAGAATGTGGCAAATTACACTTATAATTTCTAAATTCATGACTGTAAGCCATCACAAGGGTTCTGTGAGATAAGTGTTACCACCCCTCATTTACCAGGAAAGAAGTAGAGACTTAAAGAGGTGAAGCTACCTGCCAAAAGACACACTGCTAATAAAACAGAAAACCAGGATTTGAGACACTCCTTCACTCAGGACACCTCATCCCACTGGGGAAGTTGCCATCAGAAAAATCAATGGTGTCTATTCAAATCTTTAGCGCATTTGTTATGAGATTATTAGATTTATTCCTAAAGAGTTGTTTGTGCTCCTTATATATTCTGGTTACTAATCCCTTGTCAGAAGGATAGTTTGCAAATATTTTCTCCCATTCTCTGGGTTGTCTCTTCACTTTGTTGATTGTTTCCTTTGTTATGCAGAAGCTTTTTAACTTGATGGGACCCCATTTATCCATTTTTGCTTTGGTTGCCTGTGCTTGTTGGGTATCACTCAAATCTTTGCCCACTTCAACATCCTGGAGATTGTCTCTAATGTTTTTGTAGTTATTTCATTGTCTGAGTTCTTAGATCTAAGTCTTTAATCCATTTTGATTTGATTTTGGTATACAGTGAGAGATACGGATTCATTTCATTCTTCTGCATATGGATATCCAGTTTTCCCAGTACTATTTTTTGAAGAGACTGTCTTTTTCCCAGTGTATATTCTTGACATTGTTGTCAAAAATGAGTTTACTGCAAGTGTGTGAATTTGTTACTGGGTTCTCTATTCTGCTCCATTGGTTTATGTGTCTTATTTTTATGTCAGTGCCATGCTGTTTTGGTTACTATAGCTCAGTAGCATAATTTGAAGTCAGATAATGTGATTCCTCCAGCTTTGTTCTTTGTGCTTAGGATAAATTTGGCTATTCTGGGTCTTTTGTGGTTCCATATAAGTTTTAGGATTGTTTTCACATGTCAGGTCAGTCCAGATCATGGTGGATGCCCATGGGCTCACAGTTCCATTAACCTGTCTGGGGCAGGCAGAGTCCAAGGTGTGCCCATTCCTGTCTGATCCCAGCATTCCCTAGAAAGTAACCACACAAACTTCTAACAGTGAACGGCCCCCAAATGCTTCATACTCTAACAGGTCCAACATTTCTTGGGCTTGGGGAACTGACACCATCCCTCCTCCGTCTCCCCACCCTGGCTAATACATTTGGTCAGGTGGCAACCTCTCTCCAAAGCCTTTCTTTCCTCTCTGCTTGAGAAAGCTCCAATTTGGTGACTGTTCATTATCCCCCCATTTAGACAATTTTCAACACACAGTAGAACCTTTAAACAGTGTGAGCAATGTTGTCAATCTTCCTGCATGCTGCCTCTGTCAGGCTTTAAGAGGTAAATTGACTGCACAGTGGGAAGGGAATTAGGAACACAGTTTCCATTAATAGTAAACGGCCCCTGAAGTTCAGTTATGGGAAGGGGGCATTAGAGTTGCCTGTATACCAAGGGCTAGGCTAAGTGTCTTCCAGTTAGGACTTTCCTCACAGGGGGAGCATTTCCAGCCGCAGGATACCATGTGATGCATGGAAAAGGGAACAGTCACACGTTGAGTGCCAGTTGTGTGCAAAGCACTTTAATAATGTTATCTCATTTCATGTTCAGAATAACACCAAGAGTTAGAAGCAGTATTCACATTTTGTGGGTAAGAATAGAGAGGTAAATTCCCCAGTTCACACAGCTCATACATGATGGAGCCAGGATTTGAAATGTGGCCCTGTGTAGCTCCCATAGTCCCACTGTTAACAACCACTTTGCTACAAGAAGGGCTTGCTTCCTGGATTCTTCTTAAAACCTCTCTCTTGTCCAGACCGGACTGCTTCCCATAGAGGCAGTTCAAGAATTATAAGTTCACTATCTCAAATGAAGCCTTTGCCTATCCTCATGGGATTCTCAGAAACTGCCAGCTGTGTTCACCATCTATCTCAGAGCTTTGTTTTTACAAAGATAGAATCCACCATCCCCTTATCTGTTCCATTCAGTAGCACTTCTTTCTGTGTTACTTAGAACAGCCACTTCTCTGCTTCATGAGTAGGTATCAAGGATATAGCAACTAGACCACTAATCTCTATTTCATATCCTTAACAGGCATCATTAATCAATCTCCTCGAGCAGCCACTCCCAATGGACCAGACTAGGCACTCAAGATTTAATCTTCTTACCATCCACGGACCAAGCCAATCCAGCTCCTAAATAAATGAATGAATTTATCCTTGTTGAATAACAAAGTCTCTTCCTGCCTGCCTCGCTTCGCAAGAGAGCAGAAAATCAAATTGCCCATACTCTAATGTATCCATTTACTATCTTGTCTTTTTAATTTTTCTGTCCCCCACACATCCGCAGGAAGATTTGGATCCAAATAGATATCCTAGTTCTCAAATCCTAGTTCTATCCTGTTTATTCGCATTACATGACCTTAGGCAAGTTGGTTTCTCATCTATAAAACAGACATGATAATAGCACCTTTTTTGAGATGGAGTCTTGCTCTGTCGCCCAGGCTGGGGTGCAGTGGCACAATCTCGGCTCACTGCAGCCTCCACTTCCCAGGTTCAAGCAATTCTCCTGCCTCAGTCTCCCAAGTAGCTGGAACTACAGGCATGTGCCACCACACCCGGTTAATTTTTGTATTTTTAGTAGAGTCGAGGTTTCGCCATGTTGGCCAGGCTTGTCTCAAACTCCTGACCTCAGGTGATCCTCCTGCCTCGGCCTCCCAAAGTGCTGGAATTACAGGTGTGAATCACCGCACCCAGCCCTGTTTAATATTTTTAAATCTTAAAATCTAATAATATGGTTTGAGTATGAAAAAAGAAAACATACTTAATGCATCAAACACAATGCCTGGCACAACAGACAGTCTGCTAATGTCAATGTCCTTCTCCCTTTTTTTTCTGCAACAGCCAATAATTATGCTTGCCTGTTTGCTCCTTATACAAAACTGGGGTTGAATAACTGTATACAACCCTTCAAATCCAGGCGACACTCTACTTATTTCTTTTGCAACTTGTTCTTGAGAAAATATGCAAACATTTTAGGAGCTTCTCTTTCCCCCTTGACCATCACAGTCTGGCTGCCTTCCTGTAGAACACAGATTTTTTTCTATTCCATTATCTCCAGCATTTAGGAAGGATGAGACTGTTACGTCCCTCTGAAGATAACTGCTTGCCAGAGGCAGGAACAATTGTTGGTGGCTTGGCAAGAAGTGGCCGTGTCCTAAAGGGACATCAGAAGAGGACTTCTGGGGAACCTTGGCTGAGCAGCAGGAAAATAATTCGGCAATGACTGATAACTGCCTAGAGCTGAATGGTTCACAAAGGCTGGATTTCTTGCTCTCAAAGCCAGAGTCAGTCCCAGAGTATTTATTTCTTCAACAAAAGCATTGAGCCCCTACTATGGGCAAGACATGTGCTAGAATCCCCGACCAGTCCTCAATGGGCTCCTGCAATGAGCTGTCTGCTAAAAATATGACATCTGACATGGACTGAGGGTTTCCAATGTGCTGGGCACCGTGGTAAGTAGTTTATGTGGACAATATCACTCAATCCTTAGATGCTCCCATGAAACGGGATTGCTCTTGTTATCATTTTATTGAAGAGGAAACTGAGACTGAGAGGGAAGAATGTTAATTATGTCTGTTATGCAGACCTGTTCTCTGTGTGTGTGTGTGTGTTTCATGTCATGACCTATTATAAAAGCAATAGTGTTCATTGTAAAAAGAATTTGAACAAAAACTGACAAAATGAAGCTCTGAAATTGCCCATTTCCCTTCCCTGTCCCCACCCCCATGGAGTCTGCATTGATGCAGTTTGGCATGGATGCTTGCAGAGCAGATATTTCTTATTCAAAAAAAGGCATATTAAGAATAATTATTTGTATATTAGACTATTAGAGTTTTGAATTCATATTTTAATGCTTATATTTTCAGTTAAAAAAAGTAATACAAGATTATTACAGGAAATGCACAGAATGCAGAGACAAATTACCTTTCTTTTCGACATGGGTTCTTGCTCTGCCACCCAAGCTGAAGCACAGTGGCACAATCATACCTCACTACAGTCTCAAACACTTGTGTTGAAGCAATCCTTCTGCCTCAATCTCCTGAGTAGCAGGGACCGCAGGCACGCATCACCACCATGCCTGGCTAATTTTAAATTTTTTTGTAGAGAGGGGAGATAACTATGTTGCCCAGGTTGGTCTCGAACTCCTGGGCTCAAGTGATCCTCCCACCTCAGCCTCCCAAAGTGCTGGGATTACGGGTGTGAGCCACCACACCCAGCCCAGATTATTTTATTTATTTGTTTTAATTTATTAATTTTTTTGAGACAGGAGGTCTCCCCCTGTGGCCCAAGCCGGGGTTCTATGAGCGCAATCATAGCTTATTGCAGTCTCACCTTCCTGGGCTCAGGCAATGCTCCCACCTCAGCCTCCAGGTTGTTGTAATTGTCTGTGACACGACTGCCCAGCCCTGAACTGGGCCAGGGAACTGTAGCATAGTGATGGGAAGACTCCTAGGGGCTGGAAACAAGGTGATATGAACAGAATCCCAGCTCTCTCCCTTGGCAGCTGAGTAGCTTGAAAAAAATCTCTTAATTCCCCCGACCATCTGTAAAAGGGGCTGTGAAAGCCTCTGGAAGAACCCTATGTGCTTAGCAATCTGACTGTCATACAGGCCTTTAAAAGGCAAAGAAAACCTGTCAATCCTCTTCCCTTGCTAACAGTATTATCTGATCAGCCCTGCCCGTCTATGCATTCTTCTCAGAAGACAGCCTTCCCACAGCTCGGGGCATCCTGGGTGTTTCTCTCCCTTCTTTGCCAACCTTCCAGGGCTATTTCTCTCTCTCAGCGTTTTCCTGTCTCATAAATATTTGCAAAAAGTCGGGCTGCTCTGTCTCATTGTGTTTTCACGCCTTGTTTTGCCACCTTCTTAGCAGAGCTCGTTTGACATAAATATTTATGTGAAAAAATATGTTCTCTCAGTCCCCGGCGTTCTCCGCCCTACATACGACCACGGGAAGCCTTTGGGGCACTATGAATATGGTGCTTCCATGCAGCCTGGTGGTGCACAGGGGCCACCAGCTTCATCCTTTTCGTGGGGAAGGAATAGATGTTTGCTGTGCAATCCCCTGTTAACAAGTCCCTTGGTAACATGTCCTTGCAGATAAGCCAAAGGGCTCCAATGCTCCAAAATGGAATGTATCAGCTTTCACGGCATTACTATCAACAGCCCCATGGGGGTTCCTGGGCGAGTAACTCTGCATTCAAATTAGTTTGGCCAAGGATAAGAAATATTTATATATCTAATTGTATATCTGCACCCTTCCTTCTTTTAATCCACTTCCAGTGCTACTTGCAGACACCTATCTGTCCCTTCCCTCTTGTGACCAGCTGTAATTCTGCCATCTCTAAGGTATGCCAGCTCTGGTCACCCCACGCTCACCTGCCCTTAAGACCACACTGTCCTCCTCCCTTTATGTCTCCCTATCATGTTCCCATTCTTTCTGGAGTCCCTGCCCTATCTTTCCGAGGTCATCCACTACTCCTCTTCTAAAAAACTACATTTTTGCTGTTATTGAAGGTGGACTTTGATGACAGCTTAAATCTCATGCAATCCTCAACAACAAAAAACTATTAACTCCCTTTCAATATTCAGTATTTGTCTGAAATAACTAGTTAGCCAAGAACTCGGTAACATGTTTACCTTGAGCTAAACATAAGATCCATCGAACAGTCCTCTAGGACTGTGATTAGGGGAAGAAATCAGATACAGCCCACTTCACCCCCAGACCTCTGAAGAAAACAGCAAATAAACTGCTGCCATATGAGACCTCCATATCATATATAGAGGTACTATAAAGAGAGAAAGCTTAATTATAATTAACTTATTTGTTATTTGTGATTATTAATTAGTAGTGATTGTTAATGATTATAAATGATTGTTAATAGTTATTGGATGGTTTATTAATATATCTTTGCCTATAATATAAATGATCTTTATTATTACTAATTAATAAACATGCACTTTAGATCCACAAGTGGAAATGTGACATAAACAATCTACTGAAAGAAAAAGACCCTGAGACTGGATCAAAAATCAAAATCTAGTCCTTATTCCTATGTCATACTGAAATTGTATGATGAGTTATTAAAAGGAACAGTGTATTCAAAGTCAGAAAATCCAGGTTCTGAAATCAATGATACCATTTGAGCCTGTGTGACCTTGAGCAAACCACCTCCCTTCTTCCAGCATCTGGTTTCACAGCTGCAAATCTGGCTCTCTCTTGAGGGGGAGAAGCTTAAATGAGATAAGAAATGGGCAACAGTGGGCCAGGCATGGTGACTCATGCCTGTAATCCCAGCACTTTGGGAAGCCAAGGTGAGCAGATCACCTGAGGTCAGGAGTTCAAGACCAGTCTGGCCAACAAGGAGAAACCCCGGCTCTACTAAAAATACAAAAAAAAATTAGCTGGGCATGGTGGAGGGCGCCTGTAATCCCAGGCTGGAGGCTGAGGAAGGAGAACAGCTTGAACCTGGGAGCCAGAGGTTGCAGTGAGGTGAGATCGCACCATTGCACTACAGCCTGGGCAACAAGAGCGAAACTCTATCTCAAAAAAAAAAAAAAAAAAAGAAAGAAAGAAAGAAAGAAAAAGGAAAGAAAAGAAAGAAAGTAACGGGCAAAAGTGCCGTAGACTTCAGGGTACTAAGGCCTTACTCCTCAAAGTGTGGTCACCATCGGCGTTCCCCGGGAACTTGTAAGACATGCAGGATCTCTGGGCCTGCCCCAGACTCGCTGACTCAAAATCTATTTTTCTTCATTTGAGCACAATCCCCCAGGTGATCCACATGTGCCTCACCTTTTGGGAAGCACTGTTCTAGGTGGCTATCTGACCTTCCCGGGAATTAAGAAGACAAGAATGACTACCTGTTCTTGCTGTCTCATGCCTCTGTGCATGTTGCTTTCTCTAATAAAATGTCCTGTTCTCTTCTGTGTCTGGCTAATTCCTCCTTGCTCTTTAGGGCTCATCTGAGAAAAGCTGCAGGAAGTATCCCCAGGAACACCCACACATACACCTCCCTGCCAGGTTGTCTGACCTTCCTGCGTGCCCCTCTATTACAGCCTTGACCAGCTAGATTGTATCACTGTTGGTGAATGTGTCATCTCCCAGCCCTAGATTGTGAGGTGTTTGTGTGTGTGTGTGTGTGTGTGTGTGTGTTTTGAGACGAAGTCTCGCTCTGTCACCCAGGCTTGAGTGCAATGGTGTGATCTCTGCTCACTGCAACCTCCGCCTCCCGGGTTCAAGCCATTCTCCTGCCTCAGCCTCCTGAGTAGCTAGGATTAAAGGCACACACCACCATGCCCAGCTAATTTTTGTATTTTTAGTAGAGGCAGGGTTTCACCATATTGGCCAGACTGGTCTCAAACTTCTGACCCCAGGCGATCCGCCCACCTCAGCCTCCCAAAGTGCTGGGATTACAGGTGTGAGCCACCGCACCAGGCCGACTGTGAGCTTTTTAAGGGCATTTCAGCAAGCACCTACAATAAGCAAAAGGCTCCCGCAGAGCCAGAATACAGAAACTGACTGTCAGTTTCCCTGTAACATACTACCACAAACTGAGTGGCTTAAAACAACAGAACTTTTTTTCTCAGTTCTGGAGTCCAGAAGTGTGAAATTGGGCTGTTGGCAGGGCCATGCCCCCTCACAAGGCTCTAGGGGAGAACCCACTCCTTGTCTCCTCCAGCTTCTGGATCCCTACGATCTCTGCCGTGTGGTCACATTTCCTCCTCTTTTCTTCTCCATATGTCTCTCTTCTGTGTGTCTCTTCTAGAACACTTGCTAGCAGATTTAGGGCCTAGGCAGATAATCGGGAATGAACTTGAACTCCTTACCTGCAGATCCTCAACTTGGTTACATCCGCAAGACCCTTTTTACCAAATCAAGTCACAGGCACAGGTTCCAGGATTAGGGAATTTCTGGAGGGTCACCATTCGGCCTGCTCTGACATCTCACAGCAGGTAACCAAACACACATCTGCTTTATTTACATTTCCTCACTTTACAGATGCAGAAACTAAAGCTGAGAGTGTTGAAAAACTAATAAAATAGGCCAGGCACAGTGACTCATGCCCATAATCCCAGCATTTTGGGAGGCCGAGGCGGGTGGATAACCAGAGATTAGGAGTTTGAGACCATCCTGGCCAACATAGTGAAACCCTGTCTCTATTAAAAATACAAAAATTAGCCAGGCATGGTGGTGGCACAGTCCTGTAATCCCAGCTACTCGGGAAGCTGAGGTAGGAGAACTGCTTGAACCTGGGAGGTGGAGGTTGCAGTGAGCCAAGATCACGCTACTGCACTCCAGCCTGGGCAACAGAGTGAGACTCCATCTCTAAAAGAAAGTAAAATAACCCTCCCAGTATCACACAACTAAAATACCACTGGGACATATGACTGGCCCCTGGGGGTTTGTCTCTAACATATATAAAGGCCCTAACCTATATTAATAAGTGCAATGCATTTATCACATGGTCACTAATAATGCTGTCCTACCAGTCCTAGTAGTCTTCGAGGCTGTGTCAGGCACTCTTCATGTATGAAACCTCCTTTGTTCAGTAATCCTTAAGGGTAGACAATATCTTATCATTTTTCAGATAGAGAAACTGAAACTCAGTCTAGATCAGGAATTCGAACCCAGGATTACCTGGCTCCATTCACACACGTGGTGGAGCACCCACCATGCTCCAGAAACGATGGGATTCAAATGCAGTTTTCTAGACTGGTTTCTAGGCACAGGCTCACAGAACACAGCAAATAGCTCCAAAGCCGGTGTCCTGCTCACTGTGCCATGCCGCCCAGCTCTCAACGGACACCTCTGCTGCACCTTCTCAAATCACTTTTACATCTGAAGTTTCAGCTCCTTCCAGAGACCTTCAGCAATGTCACTCTGCCATACTATAAACCATGGTGCTCTGACAAGCTGTCTCAGAGCCAAGGACCATTAAAGACCATGTATTTATTTCCAAGGAACACCTTGGAAAGTGTCGATGAATGAGAACCCTGGGCGCTGACATCTTCATGCTGTATCATATATGTCCTACTCCTAACACTCCCATGCCAGGTAGAAGCCACCATTAATTCTCTGCCAACCTAACAAGGGTAGGTATGGCGTATCACAGGCGTGAGCTTATGTGCACATCTGAGTGAGGGATGGATATAAAACAAAGTCACAGAGATTAGTAAGTAAGGAGCCGTCCAAGCTTTGAGAAACTCGCAATCCACTGAAGGATTCAATCCACAGACAATACTACAGATACAATCCCAATAATAAGGCAGAATGAAGAATTAAAATCTGTCTTAGAGATCCCAGAGTCATTCATGCAGGAAATGGTATTCGAACTTGGCCTAAAAGACTGCTTAGACTTCTACAAGCAGAGATGAGGGAGGATTATAAGTCATCAGAAGGGAAGGTATTCCTGAGGAAGAAACTCCAAGGGTTTTGTTCATAAGACAGTCAGTGTTGGAAGGAATTGTTAGTGCAGGGTTTGCAAAACGAAATGCCTGCAGGGAAGCTACAGGTCAACTGGTATGGACCAGTATAATGGGCCTACCAGTTATTCTTGGCCAAGTCTAGACTGACTAGCCATCACATGTTTTTATTATTTGGTGCCTGGGGCATATGGGTTGTTAAATATTTTGAGTATCATCCCTGCTAAGGAATCAGGCAAGAAAACTGAGTGGCTAAGTATATGAAATAAGACATATATAAAATAGGCAGCCAGGAAAACAAAAAAATAGGTAGATACATAAATATGATAATGGTGATGAAGAGACAGATGGATGGATAGATAGATCATGATAGATAGATAGACAGACAGATAGATAGATAGATAGATAGATAGACAGACAGATAGATAGATAGATATAGATACATAGATACAGGGAGAGAGAGAAGGATGGATGGATGGATGGATGGATGGATGGATGGATGGATGGATGGAGTTAGATGTAATACTTAGCTAGTTATAAACATATATAAAGCCCCAAAGCAAAATGTTAAGTAAAAAAAGCAAGATGCAGAATGAAATTTAAAATATAATAAAATTCCCCAAAATTAAAACACATACAGTTTATGGAAACATAAATCTATATGTAAAACTTAACAGATTAGGAATTAAGCATAAGAAAAAAACACATGAAATTCATGACTATAATTGCCTGGTTGGGAGAAGGTGAGGTGTTGAAGGCAATAGGGAAGAGGAAATTTAAACATTATCTGTAATGTATTCATTCTTATGTTAAAGCAATAATATTTGAAGATATGTTGTTAGCAATAACCAAACGTTAACAATTGTTGATTCTAGATAGTGGGAACCTGGGTGATTATTACCTATTTCTTTACTTTTTAATTTAATTTTATTTTGAGATGGAATCTTGCTCTGTCGCCCAGGCTGGAGTGCAGCGGCACAATCTCGGCTCACTGCAAGCTCTGCCTCCTGGGTTCAAGCGATTCTCCTGCCTCAGCCTCCTGAGTAGCTGGGACTACAGGCTCCCGCCACCACACCTGGGTAATTTTTTGTATTTTGAGTGAAGACGGGGTTTCACCGTGTTAGCCAGGATGGTCTCGATCTCCTGACCTCGTGATCTGCCCACCTCGGCTTCCCAAAGTGCTGGGATTACAGGCATGAGCAACCTTGCCCAGCCTTTTTTGTATTATTTTTAATTTCCTCAAAATAAAAATTATAATTTAAGAAAAAGAAAATTGGGACTGGGGGAGCCTTCAATATTGTGAGTTTGCTCATTGTTAAGCCTCTGTGCTCTTAGATCAACAGTCATTTATTTCTAGGAATATTTTAACCATCACAGGTAACAAAATTCTTCAGAATTTTCCAGGCACAATTCCAGGTTTACAGCATGTCCATGGTAAGCGCTTTGCTGAATGAATGAACGAATGAATAATGGAGTGACAGAAGAAGGCAGTGATCCCTGCCAGGTAGCTTAGGACAGAAGCCTCCATTGATGGCGAATCAGGTGATAATTCCTCTTGATGATGACCACAAAACTCTTTTTGTCCTGAGATACAGGCCTGGACCTTTTTCTGGTTTCTATTGTGTTCATCCCTTTCTCCTCCATGGGTGCCAAGAACACAGCCAGAGAAGGCAAACAAATGAGGCCAGTAATTTTCAGGACACTCTCAATTCCTTGGCTGGGTCCCAGCAGCAACTGAATATTAAGCACATTAATTCTGACCTCCCTGCCCAAATTCCTTTGTATTGGACGCCTCTCAGGCAAGACAATTTTCCCAGAACTTCAATGCCTATTTCTGTCCAATTAGTGCCAAGTCCTGAGGAAGGCTGCCAATTAATTCAGAGATGCTATACCAAACAAAGATGGTCCTCTCCCATTCTTGATCATGGGATATACCGATCTGGCAACAACTTCCAGGCTTGGTAGGACAGACACTGACTGGAATACGTGATCTCTCTAACACTAACCCTGACTGGCTGGGACAGCCTTCTTACCAAAGAGACGGCAGATACTCTGTGACTGGTCCCCTGGGGGAGCCACTACCACCATCATCACTACAACAAATGAAAACACTTTAGTTTAGGCCTGAAAACCAGGAAGGTGCTTTGAATTTTTTTTTTTTTTTTTTTTTGAGACGGAGTCTCATTCTGTCATCCAGGCTGGAGTATAGTGGCGCGATCTCGGCTCACTGCAACCTCTGCCTCCGGGGTTCAAGCAATTCTCATGCCTCAGCCCCATAAGTAGCTGGGATTACAGGCGTGCATCACCATGCCCAGCTAATTTTTCTATTTTTAATAGAGATGGGGTTTCACCATGTTGGCCAGACTGCTTTCGAATTCCTGACATCAAGTGATCCACCTGCCTTGACCTCCCAAAGTGCTGGGATTACAGACATAAGCCACCACGCCCAGCCTCAAATTTTTTACTCTACTGCCAGCAAGCTGAGGTGGACAAGTGGCACCGGATTCAGTTTCAGGGAGAATGTCAACCCTACACATTCTTTGACTTTCACAAAGGGGAGTGGAAGCCGTGAACTGGAGGTGCCTTTTAATGGCCTCTGAAAGGCAAAACTGAGCACCTCCTCCCAACAGAAACATCACTGAGAAGCATCCAAATAAGAGATAAAGCCACTCACAAACCAGAACAACCCCTTGCTGAGCCTAAACTGGTCTTTAATTTGATTTAAAAAAAAAAAAAAAAGAAGAAGAATCACAAACTCACGCTTCTCAGAGGTATCATATAAAACTGCCTGAGTTTGTTCGCTCAGGACTGACCCCAGTGATTCCAATTGATTCAGTAGCTGTGGCATGGGGTCCTAGAATGCGTGTTTCGAAAATGTTCCAAGAGATTCCAAGGCATAAAACCTTGGTAAAGCTCCATGAAACCAATATACTCCAACGGTGTGGCTGGCAAATGAAAATCAAAACCTTTTCTTTCCTTCCTCCCTGCCTCCCTCTTTCCCTTCTTCTTCTCTTTCTATCTTCCTTCCTTTTTTCTTGCTTTCTTCCCTCTTTGTCTTATTTTTTCCCTTCTTTCCTCCCTCCTTCCTTCAATTCAACAAATATGTATTGAATTTCTCTTATTAACTAAAACACCAATTGCTCTCAAAATCTACCGAGAACTAAAGCTTTATTTGGCATCTGACACAAGTTCTCAGGCCTTTTTCTGACAATATGAAACAACCTAGTCCACCTCCCTTAAAAAAAAAAAAAAAAAAATCCTTACCCTTTTGCTTAATGGTATGACCACCTGGACATAAGGCAGAAAGGCCTTTGGAATCATTTTTAGAAGACAAATGGTAAAGAGCAAAGGCCCTAAAGTCAGACAGACCTGGTTTTGAGTCCTGGATCCACTACCTAGCTGTGTATCTTTAGGCAAGTTTCCTAACCTCTCGGAGCCTCAGTTGCCTCATCTGAAAATGCAAGATGAAATGGGTTTCCATGAATGTCAGCCTCAACAGATGATAACTGAAGACCAGATGGCCTCTCACCTATCCAGGGACAATCAAAGTCTCCTACCCTCCTTTAAACACAGTTCTGCCACACAATTACAGAATCCAAATCTTTCGGGAGAGGCAATTCAATACTGCATTGAATACTTAATATTCAATACTGAATTGCTTGGGGTTACGTGGAATAGGTTAAGATTCGAATTTCATCCACCTGGTGAAACAGAAGTTCCAAATAGAAAATTATCTTAATAATAAAAAATAAATTTACTCTGGCCTTTCTCTGTGCCCACCAATATGCTAAGTGTCTTACATAGATGATCTCAGTTAATCCTCAAAACAGGGAGGTGTTATTTTCAGTGTCACTTTACAGATAAGAAAACCAGGGCACAGAGAAGTTAAATAAATTATTCAACGACCTTCTGCAATCAGGATTTGAACTCAGGAAGTCTGCCATCTGAGATGACCTTAAAAAATAAGGGAAGCTGTGTTTTTGTGGTTTTTTTGTTGTTGTTGCTGTTGTTGTTTTGTTTTGTTTTGTTTGTAATTTAAGTTTTTTGTAGATTCTGGATATTAGCCTTTTGTCAGATGGATAGTTTGCAAAAATTTTCTCCCATTCTGTAGGTTGCCTGTTCATGCTGATGATAGTTTCTTTTGCTGTGCAGAAGCTCTTTAGTTTAATTAGATCCCATTTGTCAATTTTGGCTTTTGCTGCCATTGCTTTTGGTGTTTTGGTCATGAAGTATTTGCCCATGCCTATGTTCTGAATGGCATTTCCTAGGTTTCCTCCTAGGGTTTTTATGGTTTAAGGTCTTATATTTAAGTCTTTAATCCGTCTTGAGTTAATATTTGTATTAAGCGTAAGGAAAGGATCCAGTTTCAGTTTTCTGCATATGGCTAGCCAGTGTCGCATCTCTTGTATGTCTGAGTTTACTTCTTAAGGGCTACAATTAAATCTTGAAAGTCAAGTTCTAAATATTTTTTAATACCTTCAGGCCCATGAGGGGAGAATCAGCTACCACTAAGGAGCCCAAGGAATGTTGGCATCTGTTCAATCTAAATGAGTATCTTGTCTCTTGGACATACAAAGACTCAATTCAGTACCAGCTGTTTGAGACAAAATTCCCCAGCTTTCTCCAGAATAAACGAGACCTTGTGTCACTCTACAATCATGGACTCTCCCTTCATCACAGCTCTTTGGCTGGCTGATTGGCTCACTAACCTGTCACACCATCAGATGACTGTTTCCGAGTCTCCAGCAACCTTTGAGTCCTGCTCAAGTTCCAGCTCTCCTCTCCCTCTGCTTTTTTTGGATGTTGAAATAGATGCAAGCAGTCACTGAGGCTGAAAAGGGACCATTTCTCAAATATGACTCATTTGTCCCAGAGAAACAGGGAGCACACATCACATTCTTTTCATACCAGTTCCCAAAGTTCACCTTTCCAGCACGACATTCCTCTTTTCGTCTCTTGCATGAAAAGCTCTTTTCAGCACGGAAACATCGCAGCTGCTTTTACAGTCACTGCATCTGTCCCATCTGGAGAAAAAGCCACGTTCAGACAGCCACAGACGTCTTTGTGTTCCCCCTTCCTCGGGGTTGGCTGTGGCAGGAAGGGCAGGCTTGGCGGAATGACTGGTAGGTGGAACTGCTCCAGCAAATGGCTGGGCGTGGAAGGACCTGAATATTCCATTGCAAATATCTCAGCTGCAGCCATGTGTGGAGAGCATTCCAGGTTATGAGAGATGCTCAACACAACCCTCTATATGTGATGGGGAGAGCACTTTGACACAGCTTAAAAAACAAGCCATTCAACTCTTGAAAAGTTGAACATAATCTTAATATATTACCCAGCAATTCCACTCCTAGATATCTACTTAACACAAATGAAAACATGTGTCCACAAAAGACTCACAAGTGAGTATTCACAGCAGCATTACTCATAATATCCCAGCAGTAAAAAGAGTTCCAATGATCACAAATGTGTGAATGGAGTGGTCTATCCATATGACGGAATATTACGCAGCAACAAAAAAATAAAGAATTGATACCAGATATGACATGGATGAACCTCAAAAACATACTAAGTGAAAGAAGCCAGACATAAAAGACCACATACTGTATAATTCCATTCATATGAAATGTCCAGAAAAGACACATCTATAGAGCTAGAAAATCGATTAGTGGGTACCTGAGGTTAGGGATGAGAACAGGCACAAGGAACTTATTGGGGTGACAAAAAATGTTCTCACACTGGATCCTGGTGATAGTTGCACAAGTGAGTAAATTTTCTAAAAATCATTGAATTATATACTTAAAATGGGTGAATTTGATGTTATGTCAATTATACCATCATAAAGTTGGGGATTTTAAAATCATTAAACATTCAGCTTTTATGAACAACTGAGTGATGTGTGTATTAAGTACCTTCCAAGATTTTCACCCACCAGCCCATCCATGAGCATGAGGAGAGATGAAAGTAGGTGGTGAGTGAGGAGAAATGAGTGAATGAGTAATGAGCCAAGTTGGGGCTACCCTTGAAGACCACAAGTGGATCTTAGCTTGGCAAGGTGGTGCCTGCCTGCAGTCCCAGCTACTTAGGAAGCCAAAGTGGGAGGATTGCTTGAGCCCAGGAGGTGACCTAGGTCACCCTGAGTAACATAGCAAACCTATCTCTACAAAAAATAGAACAATTAGCCAAGTGTGGTGGCACATATCTGTAGTCTTGGAGGATCACTTGAGCCCCAGAGGTCAAGACTGATGCCTGCAACACTCAGTAATTCACACACACACACACACACACACAAAGATAGTAATTTTGACTTTCAGAATCCCAAAATGCTCTGGAGTCTAGAGAGAGCCAGGTCAAAGCAGCCACCCTGAATCATCATATACCTGTCACAGGCCTGAAGAAAACAATCCATTTGTCCCTTTTCACATGATGCTGCTCAGCACGCTCTGGAAAGTTTTAGCTCAGGACACTACACTTTAGGAGAAACATTGAGAAATTGACTGTACCTAGGGATACCGTACTCAACTTGGGGCTCACAACACTCTCTTGTGTTACAATTGGTTGTGATGTGGGCTTTTAAAAATTCATAAATAAATAAATGAAAAAGATCAAATCAAATTCAAGATTTCCCCAAAGGTGAAAAGCAATCTTGCTCCATCCTAATCTGCTTCTAATTCATATGCTGATTTTTTCCTTCTAGCATTACATGATAAATATTTTCCCAGAAATTAATAAGCATGCAGTCTCATGTGTCTTGAGGTAATGGTTGGTTTTCTTATCAAAGATGCTCTCTTTGGGCCGGGCATGGTGGTTTAGGCTTGTAATCCCAGTGCTTTGGGAGGCCAAAGTGGGAGGATCGCCTGACCCAGGAGTTTAAGATCAGCCTGAGAAACTTTAACAAGACCCCAAGACTACAAAAATAATTCAAAAAATTAGCCAGGCATGATGGTGCCTGCCTGCAGTCCCAGCTACTCAGGAAGCCAAGGCAGGAAGATGGTTTGAGCTAGGAGTTTGAGACCAGCCTGTGTAACATAACAAGATCCTATCTCTACAAAACACAAAACAATTAGCCAAGCGTGGTGGCACGCACCTGCACTCTCAGCTACTTGGAATGCTGAGGCAGGAGGATCACTTGAGCCCTGGAGGTCAACACTGCAGTGAGGTGTGGTCAGGACACTGCACTCCAGCTTGGGTGACAAAGCAAGACTCTGTCTCAAAAAAGCGGGGTGGGGCAGGGGTCTCTCTTTGGATACCCTACTTAACAACACCTTATCCTCCACTCCCTGTCCTCCTACCAAAATTTCTTTTTTCTCAGCTCTGATCACCACCTAACATATTACATACTCATTGTCTTACGAGAATATACACTTTAAAATGTCCAGAATACTCCCTTTAAAAATAAACAAATCAAATTGACAGAGCATTATAGGACTTACTATGCGTAAGGCTTTTGCTACACCAGACTAGACCCCAATTCATATCCTCCCTTCCCATTCGAATTTATACTAACTCAAAATTAAGGACTAAGTCTGTGCCCCATACCCACTGCCACTGTCCTCATTCACCCGCATTGTTCCCAAATGGCCTACCAGCCTTCAGTTTCACCATCCTATCTATTCTCATGACAGTTAAGGCTCTTGATCACCTGGCCCCAATCTACCTGGTCAATCTCATCTGCCACCCCTACTATGGCTGTCTTAGCAATGAAATTACTAAGCCTCAATGTCTTCCTTCCCCTTGAAGAGCCTTCTTCCCTGTAAATTCTGGACCTGTTACTATCTTCACCTTGACTGCCTACCTAATTATTTGATCTTTGCTAGAACTAAAGTTAACTCTGTGTTTTTTTGTTTTTTGTTTTGTTTTGTTTTGAGAGGGAGTCTCTCTGTTGCCCAGGCTAGGTGTAATGGTGCAATCTCGGCTCACTGCAATCTCTGCCTCCTGGGTTCAAATGATTCTCCTGCCTCAGCCTCCCGAGTAGCTGGGATTACAGACACCCACCACCATGCCTGGCTAATTTTTTGTATTATTTTAGTAGGGATGGGGTTTCGCCATGTTGACCAGGCTGGTCTTGAACTACTGACCTCAGGTGATCCACCCACGTCGGCCTCCCAAAGTGCTGGGATTACAGGTGTGAGCCACCACACCCAGCCCAACTCTGATCTTTAACAAGCATATATTATTTTGTTCATTCCCTCACTAGGGCAACAAAGACAAAGCTCACCATTTTAAAACACCCCCTTTGTTGAATAAAAATTTAACTCATAAAAACCAACTTCAGCTAGCTCAAAGCAGAGAGAAAGAGAGAGAGAGAGAGAGAACATGAGAAAGACAGAGCAAGTTTATTGATTTATGTCACTAGAAAACTACAGGCATGAAATGAACAATATGACAGAACTCTCTTTCTTTCTCCTCTTGGTTCTCAGAAAAATCATCTGGGATGGCTTCATTCTCAGAAAAATCCCTTCCCACCTGGTGGCTACACAGCTCACTATTTACATGATTCATTGTACTTACCATTTTTTCAGCCAAAGTCCCAGAGAAGGCATAGATTGGCTCATCCAGGTCACATGTCCACCTTTGACCCAATCCATGTGACCAGGGTAATTCAGCCCTCTGATTGGCCAGGCTGCCAAGGAGCAGGAGATTCCCTCCTTGGAGCTGGAGATTAAGGTAAACCCTATCTAAACCACCTCAGTTGAAAATGTCCCAAAAGAAAACAAAAATGTCTACCACATCTGGTATGCATCAAACACCAAACATGCAACATGTCACCAAATCTTCACAAATACGCTGGGTAGGTATTATTACCCTATAACAAGGAAACTGAGGCTCAGAAAGCTTTAACTGAGTCACCCAAAGCTACAAAGCTAGTAAGTGGTGGAGGTGGGCTCTGATGCAGGAACTTAAACTTGCACCAAATTTGCTACTGTACATCAGGCTTCATGCTGGGCCCAGAAGATACAGAGATGAAAAGTACACAATCTTTGCACAAGGGAGGCAGATATGCCATCATACAATTATAAAATGCACTATAATTCACACCAAAATTTGGAAGGTAGCAGAGCTTAATACCCAAGCACTCAGGCTCTTGAATCGTTAAAACCTGGGTTCTAATTCCAGCTCTGCCACTTACTAGCTATGTGACCTTGAGCAAGTTATTTGATCTCTCTCAGGCTCAGTTTCGTCATCTGCAAAAATAAGAATGCCATAGGGCTGCAGGGACAAAGGTAAAGAGGCAGAAGGTAGCACAGTGCCTATAGGAATAGAGAGACCAGGGCACACAGAGAAGTCAACCCTTGGTGAGATCCAAGAGTGAAGTGTGTCTATGATAGAAGCCAAACGATGAAGACTTCAAGTGCCAAAAAATCATCTGAAAGGGCACTCTCAACTTCAACATGCTCAATGTTCCTCAACCTAGAAGCTCTGCACCCCGGCCAGGCAGAGCCAAGTTTTTAATAAGCCCAAGAGGAGCTGAGGAACCTGTAAGGATGGAGTTTGTCAACCCCTGGCAGCTCTCCTCAGCAGATGAGCTTGACTCTCCCTGACAGCACAAGAAACTGCCATGCCCAAAATGAAATTGGCTGCTTAGAAAGTTCAGCTCCCTTTCTGTGCTCTATTTTCTCTCTCCGCAGACTCATAGCCATCCTGCTGGCATGGGCCCAGACCTCCCTCCTCCGGAGTCTCCCCACAACTAGTCTAATTGAGAGGCTGCGGGAAGCCCCATGGGGACATCCTGCCCATCCTCTCTCTTCTAAGCCTCTCTATGAGAAGCGTTGCAAAAATAGGAAGCGAGAGCCCAGGAGCCCGGGAAGACCAGAAGACCTGTTGTGGTAAGCAAGTGGGAGGGAGGTTGATGGCCTGAAATGCGGTCCAGACAGGACCCACTTGGGACAGTATGCAGTAGACAGTAATAGCAACGCTTACTGCATCTCCTCCAAGCTTAGACACCTTCCATCCACATATGCACCACATATTCAGAAACACTCTCCAAAATAAAAGAAACCCAATTATTTTGCTAGCTGTATTCTCCTATGGTACATTTCAAAGTGTTAATAATATAAACAATGTCTTCACAGCAAGGAAAGGCAACAATAACAGAAATTAACTTTTATTGAGCATATAATAGCATATCAATATTAAGTTTTTAATATATTTTACTTTCTACTATTATATTTCCTTGACATTAAACACTTCTCAAGCTTTAACCAGTTTCAATTTTTACAACAACCCTATGAAGTAGTATTTACGCCCATTTTATGGATAGGGAAACTGAGGCTCAACCAACGTAAATAATCCACAGTGGCACAGTTAGTTGACAAGCAATAGAGGAAGCTCTTAAGCAATTGAGGTCTGTCTGAATCTAAAATCGATACTTTTTTAAAAAATAAAAAGCTTTATTGATATGTAATTTGCATACCATAAAACTCACACATTGTAAGGACACAATTCTGTGATGTTTAGTAAATTTATGGAATTTCAATTATCCTCCAGTTTCAAAACATTTTCAGCACCCCCGAAAAGTCCCCATGATCATTTGCTGTTAATCTTCACCACCATCCCCACCCCAGCCCAGGCAACCACTAGTCTACTTTCTTTCCCAATAGATGTGCCATTTCTGGACAATTCATAATGGAATTCTGCAACACGAGCCTATACATCTGGCTTCTTTCACTTACCATACTGTTATTCAGGATCACCCATGTTGTAGCAGGTATCAGTACTTCATTCCTTTTTTATTGCTGAATTATATTCCGTTATATGGATATACCACATTTTGTTTATCCATTTACTAATTGATTGACATTTGGAGTGTTTTCACTTTGGACTATTATAAATAATGTTTGTATGAATATTCATGGATATGTCTTTGTGTGAACATATGCTTTCACTTCTCTTGGGTGGATGCCTAGGAGGGAAATTGCTGGGTCGTATAGTAAGTTTATATTTAACATTTTAAGAAACTGCCAAACTGTTTTCCAAAGCTGCTGCACCATTTTACATTCCCACCCAAGCCCATACTATTAAATACTACTATATCCTACCTTGAAGCCAAACTGGAATTCAGACATGACTGAGAATACGGAAAGCTGGTAAACTGGGCCCCTTTAGACAACTGTATGAGGGCATTAGCTGGGGATGAAGAAGAAAGCAAGAAGCTTTGATGTCACAAAAGAAAGAAAGGAGGTTGGATCAAGAACCAGATACGTGCCTCCTGGAGCAATTTGGAGATGGAACAGATGGGGAAACTAATGGCTGTGTTTTCGTAGGACTCTAGGACAAAGTTCAAGCAGCATGACTTTGGAGCTTGGAGAGTGGCGTCTATTCTAGAATGGGGGAGAGATGACTTCTTTCCACTGTTGTGGAAATCTTTAGAGTTGGAACCTTCGTAAACATCTGGACTCAAAGCCTACGACATGGTGGCCCATGGCACCCTCAAGAGCATCTCAAGATACAAACGTTGACAATGAGGCCAACATAGAAGAAAAAACATGGTGGACACTATGAGATGGATGCAGTCAGCTAAAAGAAGGGGTGCAATAACCCCACCACAAGAATTACCAGACAGAAGAGAGGAAAACTTTGCATGGGCAGAAGTCCAGTATGTGTGAATGAAGATGAGAGCCAGAAAATGTGCACAGTTCCTGTTACCGTGACTTCATCTTACCCACAGACTGGGAGGCCTAGGCAGGTTGAGTTACTGTGTTCAAGAACTAAGCTGAGTCTTACCTGAGATTCTTGTGGCTCTGCAAACTCTGTGTCCCTGGCTTTCTTCCCATTCATTAGCCCCTGATCCTTCCTCTCACCTGCTCATGGGACATTAAGGACACTCTGTGACCTCAAATGTGCAATAATTCATCTCAGAAACATAATCATTTCTCTCTATGCATAACTAAAACTCTATACATCAGGCTAGCTGGAGAAAGATAAATCATCAAACTCATGCCAGGAGAAGATCTTTGAGAAGGGGGCTTTCAGCTTGCCCCAGGAGATAGACAAGAATGAAATGCTGGGGCATGAAGATCTGGAAGAGTGTTTTCTTCAATGTACAGCATGAGCTTTGGAGTCTGACACACTAAGTTCAATCCCAGCTCTGCTACTGACAAGTTAAATGACTTTGGATAAGTCTTGTTATCTCTTTGCCTCAGTTTCCTCATGTTATAAACTACCTCTCAGGCTGTTGAGAGGACTAGAGAAAATGTGTTCAAAGAGATTGGCATAACCGTCAGTAAAAAATACAAACAAGAGTTTTTGAAAGGATAAGAAGAGTATTTCCATATGCATAGGCTATGAGGAAATGCTGCCTCCCTCTGCCAACCCATGAATTTGTCTCCCTTTTGAATGAAAAGTCTGGAAGTTGAGTGAGCAATTTATTCTTTTAAATTAAGATAACTCTTGGTCTAGGCAGAATAATAATTATTTTTCCCTAAACAGCAACTACATTGGATGCCACATATTGACTGGGGATTAATAGGGACAAAACAAGTCATGGAGAGTGAATTCTCTGCAACCATCAAGGGGAATCAGTGAAGCATTATAGCAGCAGAGAAACAGGGATGGTGTGGGGAAGGACAAGGGAGTCTAGAGGGAGGATGAAAGGAGGAAAATCAATTATGACATCATGGATGAAATGTTTCCAGAGTCCCAGATGCAACCCTGACTTTGCTACGTGATAAAGTTTCCCAAGAAGGCTACATTAGGACATCAGATGGGTCAGAGGGAAAATCTGTTCTCTCCTTTGCCTCTCAGTGTTCCAGAATAGCATCAGTGGCCACAGAGTTCACCCTCAGAGACAGGGATCCTCTGGGCCACCAGGTGAGGACAGAAGGACCTGGAAGAGAAGAAAGTCAACCTCTGGAACCCATGGGACAGGTCAGAATTCTACCAGAATAGCAGCCCTATACCTGCTTGCAATTTCATCTGAAGGCTGCTCTGTCCTATGCCCTGGATGTTGAGCTGGTGCACAGTGCTAGGTGTTTAGAGACGCAACAGGTAAGGCAATCATAACTGGTCATTGATCAGAGATAACACATGGCATTCTAGTCCTGGGATTGAGCATGGCAGTTCTCGCAGACAGGACACAACCCCAGATGAGCCTTCTTCCTCAGATCAGTAGCCCCAACTTCAAGAGATGCAAACTCAAAAGCCTCAGGGAGGGAGGGGACAGGCAGGGAATGCAAACAAGTGAAGTAAACTGCTGGGTGAGTAGGGAGCACACAACTGCACCTGCAAGAGGCAGCCATTCTCAGCATTACCCAATCATCCACGCAGGAATGTGGGCCTGGCGTGGCCAGAGTCTTCTGATGCTTTGCATCAAGAGAAGCTCACATCTGGAATTTAGTGTGAAGTCCTTTTCCCCCCCTTTTATTTTACTTATTTAGTTTTAATTGACAAATAGTAATTTTGCACAGCCATTCACACCTGTTGGAATGGGTATTATCAAAAAGACAAACGACAGTAACTATTGGCAAGGATATGGAGAAAAGGGAACCCTTATCCACTATTGGTTGGAATAGAAATTAGTACAGCTACCATGGAAAACAATATGGAGGTCCCTCAAAAAATTAGAAATAAAACTACTATATGATACAGCAATCCCACTTCTGGGTATATATGCAAAGGAATTGTGTGAAATGTTTTGATTTTCAAAAGCCAGCAACTAGCTTAAAACATTTTTTAAAATAAGACCATTAACCCAAACACAACATGATTGTTGGCCAGACTGGCCTAAGGCCTTCAGTTTGGTAACCTGGCACTAGACAGTGTTTCTCTGTTGGGTTTTTGTATGTATGTTTGCTTCCAGTATATATTTCTTTATTCCAGACTTAATGAGGTATGATTGAAAAAGTAAAACTGTATGTATTTAAGGTATACAACTTGATGTTTTGATATACATATATATTGTGACATATTGCCACAAAAAAGGTAATTAACACATCTGTCAACTTACATAGTTACCATTTCCTTTTGTTTCTTCATGTGAGAACACTTAAGACCTATCATCTTGGCAAATCTCAAGTATACAGTATGGTATTGTTAGCAATGGCCACATGGCTATACATGAGATCTCCAGAGCTCATTCATCTTGTACAAGTGAAACTCGGTACCCGTTGGTCAATATCTCTCCACTTCCCTCTCTCCGCAGCCCTGGAAACATAGACACACCTGAAAGGCGTGATGCTAAGAGAAATAAGCCAGGGATGGAAAGACAAATGTTGCATGATTCCACCTAGATGTGGAATCTAAAATGGCCAAACTTGGAGTTGGCACAGTGGCTCACGCCTGTAATCCCAGTACTTTGGGAGACCAAGGTGGGCAGATCACCTGAGGTCAGGAGTTCGAGACCAGCCTGACCAACATGGCGAAACCAACATGGCGTACTACAAATACAAAATTAGCCAGGTGTGGTGGCTCATGCCTGTAACCCCAGCTACTCGGGAGGCTGAGGCAGTAGAATCCCTTGCATCAGGGAGGCAGAGGTTGCAGTGAGCCGAGATTGCATCGCTGCACTCCAGCCTGGGCAACAAGAGCAAAATCTCATATAGATAGATGATTGATAGATTAGATAGATAGATAGATAGATAGATAGATAAGCCAAACTCGTAGAAGCAGAGAGTAGTAGTTCTCCGTTTTTAAGGACAGCTTGTGTTACTCTTTCTCCCAGAGTGCACACTTCCGGAGGCCCCGAACAATGAGTCAACTTCTCAATCTCTTGGATAGTCCTGAGCACGTGGCCAGCCCCAGAATATGAATGAACTGTCATTCCTGTACAAGCTATACCCGAAAGGTAATAGGAGCCAAAAGGGACATTCAGACCCAAGTCCTGTGCAACCTGCTACACCCACCTGAGGGCTATGCAGGGCACCACAGAGTCCTCCTCTGTGTGTTCTGGTTCATATCACAATTTACCCAGGCACATGATTACAAACAACAATTTTCTAATGCCAGGTCCCAATTGACCTACTCAAAAAAAAAGTAAAATAAAATAAAATAAAACAAAGCCCAAATCCTTGTATTCAGTAAACGGGGAGTATGTTTGCCGAAAAGCTACTGCAAATATGTTTTGTGCTGCATGGTGTTTAAAAAGACAAGTTGAATTACAAGTCCATATGTCAATGCAGGACAATTTTATGTTAAAATCTGCATCTCTGAGTTCTCTTGAGGAATCAGCTCTGGTGACACTGAGCTGACATTCCTACATAAGAGCCACCGGCTGGAGGTAAAGAGTGGTAGTCCTGAAAGGGCCATGTGTCCCTCACTTTGCTACAGTCCCCAGACCTGCTGTGTCCCATCCAGCCGGGCTCCTGTTGATGTCTGGATTCTTGATGGCTGCGTAAGGTGTCAAAGGAAATATTCAGGGACAAAAGACTCAGAGGTCAACAGGGAGCCTCCCAGCCTCTCTAATCTCCTGGATTTTTCTCTAGCTCCCCTGGAGGCCCTGAGATTTGTAGAGTATAATTCTGATCACGTTACTTCTTGGGTCAACATTGGAAGTGGTTTCCAGTTCACTCGGAGAAAAAGGCAGTGTACAGGAGGGCCACGAGGTCTGAGACAACTGGCCAAGCCTGAAAGGAAGATTCTCCTCTCCTGCTTCTGCCCCCGCCAACCCCGTCCCTGCTGCCCATCTGGGTCCAGCCACGCTAGACTCCTCACTGATTTTAGGATGTACAGAGCACACTCCTGCCTCAAGGCCTTTGCAGTTGCTGGTCCCTCTGCTTGCAACACTTCCCGATATCCTCACTGCCCACTCCCTCCTCCCCATCAAGTCAAGACTGAAATGGCACCTTCTTAGTGAAGTTGGCCCAGGTCAACCTACTCAAAACCACAATTCTACTCTCCCCCCAGCATTGTCTGTCCCCCACCCCTGTTTTATTATTCTCCCTTGTGCTTGCTACCTTTTTCTATATTATCTAGTTTTGTTATGTTTTACTTTGCTTATTATCTGTCTTCCTGCCCCTGGAAAGTCCAATCAGAGATGTGTGTGTGTGTGTGTGTGTGTGTGTGTCTTGTTCACTTTTTCCCATCACTTCAATTGGGGATCAGCAACTTTTTCTGTAAAGAGCCAGAGACTACCTATTGTAAGCTTGTGAGCCTGTCATCGTCACAACTACTCACTTCTGTTGTAGCAGCATCGGCCATAGATGATAGGTCAGTGAATTGACGTGGATGTGTTGCACCAAAACGTTATTTGCAAAACCAGGCAGCAGGTGGATTTGGCCTCAGGGCCATAGTCTGCCAACCCCAGATTTAGAACAGTGTCTCATAGGCATTTAGTATTCAATAAATATTTGTCGAATAAATTCAGCAGCTTTTAATATCAGCCCCTCACATGTATACAATCCTTTTCTTTTAACTAACTACTCATCCCTTTATTAACTCTTCACAACCAGCCCATTTTACAGATGAAGAAACCAAATCTCAGAGAGACAAAGGGGGTTGTCCAAGACTGCAGATGTAGGAAGAGATTGAGCCAGATTCAACAGAACTGGGAGCCTGTCTGACTCCAGAACCACCCAGCCTTTTTGCAATTTCATCTGACTCACCCCTGAGCTCCGTTCCTGGAGGCAGCAACAGCCACATGCACAAAGTGAATGGGAGCCTGTGGTTGCTCCTTAAGGAGGAATCTCTGGACATCCTGCCCCCTGCAGCCTCCAGAAACCACTCAAATCCTTTGGGTTGATTCCAGATGTCACTTTCTCCAGGCCTCCTTCCTATCTTACTGTAGCCTGAAAGTGGCTCACATGTTTTACAAAGAGAACCTCCCCACTTTCTCACTTGCAGAGAACAAGATTTAGAAATTCCAAAGGCAAGAGGGAAAACACAGGGCCAGCAAGACAGAGAAAAATGGTGACTCCCTGGGTTGCTGGGATCTTAACAGGTATATGGTAACACAGAACACCTAATACTGAAATAGAATTAAAGAATAGAAGAGGAGTCATTAACTGTAAGAGCTGGCATTTATGGATGCCAATAAAGGCCATAATGAATCCCTGAATGGGATTCATGGCAACACATCAGGGAGTGTATTTTTGCTCCATTTCTATGGATGAGGAAGCCAAAGTTCACAGAGGCTGTTGCTTGCCTGAGGCCCTAAGTGTCATAGTCAGGATTTGAGCCCAGGATTTACGTGCCTTATCAACATTAAGAGCGTGTGCTCTGGAGTCAACCAACCCTGATCCAAAACCTGGGACAAGTGACTTCATCTCTCTGACCCTCCATTTCTTCTGCGAAATGGGGTGGTAACAGTGGTGCCAAATTAACAGGCTGTTGAAAGATTGGGCATATATAAAGCACTAGACACAGTGGCTCACACACAGTAAGTACTCAATTAATGTTGACTGTATTCTCAGTAGTACTAGGGCTAGAATTAGTACTACTATAACTACTAGCTTGTCTGCTCTGACTCAGAATCACAGGATTTTCACAATTGGCCAGGACAACCTGATGAAGTAGGATGCTGTCTATCATGATATTTTACCGTACTTACTTCTAAAACTCATTCCTGTCCACTCCCAGTCACCCAGTTCTATTAAGCTGCACTCTATATAGGAATGACACTTCCACCAAAGTCAAAGCTCCTAAAGACGGCATGATCAGGCCAGGCATGGTGGCTCCCACCTGCCATCCAAGCACTTTGGGAGGCCAAGGCAGGAGAATCACTTGAGGCCAGGAGTTCAAGCCCAGCCTGGGTAACATAGTAAGACCCCCATCTCTAAAAATAATTTATTTTGAAATAGCTGGGGATGGTGGCACACACCTGTAGACCTAGCTACTTGGAAGTCTGAGGCAGGGGGCTCACTTGAGCCCAGGAGTGATAGTGTCATTATACTCCAGCCTGAGGGACAAAGCAAAACCCCACTCAAAAAAAAAAAAAAAATACTGATCAGACAATGTCACTATGATGTCGGGCATTCTACCATGTGATGGCTCATCCCATAAAGTGCCTGCTGTCTATTTGGGTAGATGAGCTAAGAGCACTATTCCAAGGGTCAAGGGTCCTGGGTTCAAGGCCAGATCTAACATCAACTCCCGGTGTGGCTTTGGGAAATTCCCTTCCCTTCCCCGGGCCTCATTTCCTTCCAATGTAACATGAAGGAGAGAAACTAGGTAGACTCAAGGGACCATTGTGCGGTTCTGTACAGGGATTCACTCATTCACCCATTTACTATTAGTCATACAGTCATTCAAGAAACACTTATCAAGTGTTGATCATGTACCTAAGCACTTAAGCCAGACACAGTCCCTGTCTTCATGGAGCTGAACTTCTAGTGGGGGAGAGACAATAAATAAGTACATAAATATGTGACTTGAGCAAGTGAGATGTGTCCTGAAGAGAAATGGAGCCCAGTAGGAATACAGTGTAGGGAACAGAGGGGTCACTCTAAAATAGGCACCAGAGAATGGCCTCTCTGAGCAGGTGACAAGAAGAGGAGCCATCCATGAGTAAGTCTCAGGGAAGAGAGAGTTCCCAGTTGAAAAAATAGCATATCCAAAAGGCTGCGGTGAGAACAAGCTTCAGATGTGCATGAAACATCAAAACTCCAAGGGGGTGGAACCGAGCGAGTAGGAAAGTCTACATCTAATAACGGTTCAATGAATTAAACTTCCAAGATAGACTCTGCCTTGACTCCAAGGAGTTACTCATAGTAAGATTTGGGTACCATGAAAGGCCTTTGGATAACTACAAGGCCACCAAATGGGCCCTTCCAATTCTACCCAAACATTTTCTCTGCCTATAACAACCTTCCCCATCTTCTCTACATTTAAGATTCAGCTTCGGCATAAGTCTTGCACCAGGATCCTTCCCTGAGCCCCCAGTCCCAGCTAGGTTGAATGTCTCCCTCTGTGCCCCATAAGAGCCCACATTTATCACATGGTAAATGATTATTGCTTTAACCACTTAGCTTCCCCACTCATCTACAAGCTTCTTGAGGGCAGAGATGATAAGGTATCTGTCTCTGCATTCTGTGTCACAAGGTAGATGAGGGGTAGATGAGGGCCTTGCCAAAGTACATGCTGAGTACATAATCCAGCTACCTTCTATGTATTGAGTGTCTACTATAAACAAGGTCTACACCAAAAATTTTAAGTCAATCTCTCATTTAATCCTCTTAATCATCCTATGACACAGGTATTATTATCTCCACTTCATAGACATAGAAATAGAGGCTTAAAGGAATTAAGTGTCTTGCTCATTGTTAACCAGCTAATACCTAGTGAAGCAGGGATTCAAACTCAAGTATTCTCGACTCCAGTGCTTTCACTCTTGACCACCAAAGTGGTGGTTCTCAAAATATGGCCCTTGGACCAGCAGCAACAGCATCACCTGGGAACTTACTGCAAATGGAAATTCTCAGGTCCTGCCCTAGACATAAGGACTTAGAAATTCTAGGCAAACTGGCCAACAATCTGTGTTTTAACAAGCTCTCCAAGTGATCCTGATGCATGTTCACTCAGGTTTGAGAGCCATTGCACTGGAGTTGATTGCCTTGCTGTGTAAATCCATTCACTATTTATCTAGTATTCACTAGGTGTCTGATAGTATGTGAAATGCTGAGAGTACACTGGCGAGAAAAGATTGTCAACAGCCCCTGCCTTTATGGAACTCATTGTGCAGTGTTTGTTGAATGAATGTGCTACCCTCCCACACTTGGAAACTCATGGTTAGAGTTCAGTTAAATGAAGATGGTCTGGACTATAGTCCTTTTCCTTGGTATGTGGCAAACACTATGCTAAGAGTCATGGGAGCTGGAACAGTTCTGAGGAGGATACTGGAAACCACTCCCCACCACCACCATTTCCCTTTTCGTTTTCCCTTCCCTGGCCCAGTGAGGTGGCCACACATGGGTATGGACCCTCTAATCTGTCTTTTTCACTCAATGCTTCTTCCCCATTTAATTAAGATGTGCAGCCTCTGTGGAATGCAGGGGACCTGCCAACACAGAAACAAAACAGCAAAGCTGACCACTCCCCAACATTCTCAGCTGAGCTTCAAAGCACAAAGGCAGATTGCCTATTGCAGGCTGGTGGCCCTCAGTGTCCCCAAACCAGAGATAGGAATGAAAAGCATTTCAAGTAGACTAGACACCTGCCAATCTCCTTCTGAGAAGCAAGCTCCAAATACAAGTTGCCCACAAGTATGGCCAGGAACAATGATTGCACAGAAAATTCTCTTCTTTCTCACAATTATCCCTGGGACCTGGAAAGTATTTGACAAACCATTGAACCTATCAAGTTTTCTCTGTCAAAGAGGAAGAAAATGCCTGATCACATCTAAAGAGGGAAGGAGAGAAGGAAAGGGAAGAAATGTGTGTTTACTGAGGACCTACTGTTTGCCAGGCACTATAGTAGCTGCCTTACATATGTTCTTGTTAATTTTTATAACACTCTTACACAGTTAAATTACTGTCTCTATTTGAAAACAGTAAACCAGGGCTCAGAGAGGTTAAGTGACTTGCCCAAGGATACACAGCTAGTAAGAAGCAAAGCTTGAATTCAACCCCAGTTCTGCTTAAACATAAAGGCCATGCTCTTGTGGACTATATAACACTTTCTTCCTCATTTTACCCAAAACAAAGTCTACAAGCCAATCAGGAGATAGGTCTAGAAGAGTCCTTCACTGGGGAGAATAAATTTTATCCCTGACTTCAAAAGTATAAATTTCATTTAATAAAAGAAACAGTATGTGTGGTATTGACACTGAGACAAAATGGAATTGAAGTTGGTTTTCCCTCCGACTTTGAGAAAATATTCAGAGTAAGTTTTTCTATTTTAGGCACAGTTACAACCAGAGCAGTCAAAGTGAATTAGTTTGGGGGACTTTTTTTTTTATTTTTGCCTAGTCATCTGTAAACAAGATCTATTAAAATAATTAAATGCAAATTCGGTAATTTCCGCAACATTTAACTCAAAAATAGCAGATTTTATAAGAATGGGTATATTTAGCAATACATTGGCTCTTAGCTTACTTTTGTCTAATGGCCTATTTTAAAGTCATCTTCCAAGGATGAGAAGTTGCCCTGTTTTGTCAACTGTTTTAATGCAGTTTTGAGGTGGGGAGTAAAACTGCCTCCTCCACCCACAACTCGAATCAGAGTAGCACGGTTGGGAAATTTGTCATACTTTACTTTATCTCCTTTCTTGTGACAATGACAATCTTTTCTTTCCCAGCGTCTCTTCTGCTGGCATGGTGGCAAAGGACAAAGAGAGAATGGAAAAGTACCAAGACACCAGGACCCCAGAATGGGAGACCTATGAAAGGGCCAGCTTCTGCTGGGACCTTCCTTCAGTGGGGGTGGCTGGGACGCAGGCAGAATGGTGGGAAAGGCAGACAAGGAGTAAGGAGCCCATACAAGGGGAGGGAAGAGCCACACCTATTTAAATCCTATGGTGCCTCCCTTCTGCCAGAGGAGCGAATGCCTGAGTCAGCAACAATTGCATCTGAACTAGTTTGCCCTGTCACTATTTATAGGCTCCACAGGGCTGTGTGGTATACTCAGAGAGGCCCTGCTTGGTAACAACACAAAGGGATGCAAAGGCAAAGGTAGGGGAGGTCAACGAAGTGAAACACCAGACTCCTGAGGAAATCCTCAAAGCACACCTGAGCACTTGGACAAAAATCCAGGGCCGAACTGCAGCAACAGCCACTACACGGAAAGGAGACTCTCCACAGAGACCTGGCTTTCTCTGGGATTTTGCTGGTGTATAATCAGCCCTACTCCCCCCACCCCTCACATGCACATGATACCTTGAATTTCAATAGTTAAGTCACTCCTTGCAGGTCCTTATCTGAAAATCCATGACAGCCAGTGTTCATGAAACCTCCTCTTGTACGGACCCTTTGTGCGTTATGCAGTGAATCCCATCTAAATCCTTGCAAGATAAGTCTTGTCATCGATCCCACTTTGTATATGAACAAACCGAGGCTCAAAGACAGAAAAAAACTGGAGCAAGATCACCAGCTCGTAAGTGGCAGAGTTGGGCTTTTCTTAACCCAACAGTTACAGTGAGAGGCAAGATCTACAACAGAAGTTTCTCTCATCTAAGTTATCTTGTCACCCTAGATTGAAGTGAAGCGGGCCAAGATGCAGAACAAGAGGGGTGCAGCCACCTGAACTGGCTGCCCCATGTTCCTCACCCTTTCCAACTCCTCTGCTGCCAACAGAACCTAGGACTCTATGCCCCCAGGAAACTTCAAAGCTACAACATTCCTTTCCATACCAGATCAGTATTTCCACAAATGGGTTTTGGTGTCAAAAACTGTTAGGTTCATATCACATCTCTAATGGTCATATAATCTTTAAAAGTCTGGTTCTGAATTACAGCATTCCAAGATGGCTGAATAGGAACAGCTCCGGTCTGCAGCTCCCAGCATGATGGACGCAGAAGACAGGTGATTTCTGCATTTCCAACTGAGGTACCTGGTTCATCTCATTGAGACTGGTCGGACAGTGGATGCAGCCCATGGAGGGTGAGCTGAAGCAGGGCGGGCCATCGCCTCACCCGGGAAGCACAAGGGGTCGGGGATTTCCCTTTCCTAGCCAAGGGAAGCCATGACAGACTACCTGAAAAAACAGGACACTCCCTGCCCAAATACTGCACTTTTTTCAAGGTCTTAGCAACTGACAGACAAGGTGATTCTCTCCCGTGCCTGGCTTGGCAGGTCCCACACCCATGGAGCCTTGCTCACTGCTAGCACAGCAGTCTGAGATTGAACTGGGAGGTGGCAGCCTCGCTGGGGGAGAGGCATCCACCATTGCTGAGGCTTGAGTAGGTAAACAAAGTAGCCCAGAAGCTTGAACTGGGCAGAGCCCACCACAGCTCAACAAGGCCTACTGCCTCTAGAGTCCACCTCTGTGGGAAGGACACAGCTGAACGAAAGTCAGCAGACAACTTCTGCAGACTTAAACGTCCCTGTCTGACAGCTCTGAAGAGAGCAGTGGTTCTCCTAGCATGACATTTGAGCTCTGAGAACGGACAGACTGCCTCCTCAAATTAGGCTGCCTCCCATGTAGCCTAACTGGGAGACACCTCCCAGTAGGGACCGACAGACACATCATATAGGTGGCTGCCCCTCTCAGATGAAGCTTCCAGAGGAAGGATCAGGCAGCAATATTTGCTGTTCTGTAATATTTGCTCTTCTGCAGCCTCTGCTGGTGATACCCAGGCAAACAGGGTCTGGAGTGGAACTCCAGCATACTCCAACAGACCTGTAGCTGAGGGACCTGACTGTTAGAAGGAAAACTAACAAACCAAAAGTAATAGCATCAACATCAGCAAAAAGGTCCTCTACAGCAAAACCCCATCTGTAGGTCACCAACCTCAAAGACCAAAGGTAGATAAAACCACAAAGACAGGGAGAACCCAGAGCAGAAAAGCTGAAAATTCTGAAAATCAGAGCATGTCCCTCCAAAGGATCGCAGCTCCTCACCAGCAATGGAACAAAACTGGACGGAGAATGACTTTGACTAGTTGACAGAAGTAGGCTTCAGAAGGTCGGTAATAACAAACTTCTCCAAGCTAAAGGAGAATGTTTGAACCCATCACAAGGAAGCTAAAAGCCTTGAAAAAAGATTAGACGAATGGCTAACTAGAATAAATAGTGTAGAAAAGTCCTTAAATGACCTGATGGAGCTGAAAACTGTGGCACAAGAACTTTGTGACACATGCACAAGCTTCAATAGCTGATTTGATCAAGTGGAAGAAAGGGTATCAGTGATTGAAGATCATATTAATGAAATAAAGTAAGAAGAGAAGTTTAGAGAAAAAATTGTAAAAAGAAACGAACAAAGCCTCCGAGAAATATGGGACTATGTGAAAAGACCAAATCTGCATTTTATTGCTGTACCTGAAAGTGATGGGGAGAATGGAACCAAGTTGGAAAACACTCTTCAGGATATTATCCAGGAGAACTTCCCCAACCTAGCAAGGCAGGCCAACATTCAAATTTAGGAAATACAAAGAACACTACAAAGATACTCCTTGAGAAGAACAACCCCAAGACACATAATTGTCAGATTCAACAAGGTTGAAATGAAGTAAAAAGTGTTAAGGGCAGCCAGAGAGAAAGGCTGGGTGACCCGCAAAGGGAAGCCCATCAGACTATCAGCGGATCTCTTGGGAGAAACCCTGCAAGCCAGAAAAGAGTGGGGGCCAATATTCATCATTCTTAAACAAAAGGATTTTCAGCCCAGAATTTCACATCCAGCCAAACTAAGCTTCATAAGTGAAGGAGAAATAAAATCCTTCACAGACAAGCAAATTCTGAGAGATTTTGTCACCACCAGGACTGCCTTACAAGGACTCCTGAAGGAAGCACTAAACATGGAAAGAAACAACTGGTACCAGCCACTGCAAAAACATGCCAAATTGTAAAGACCATCAATGCTATGAAGAAACTGCATCCATTAATGGGCAAAACAACCAGCGAATATCATAATGACAGGATCAAAATCACACATAACAATATTAACCTTAAATGTAAATGGGCTAAATGCCCCAATTAAAACACACAGACTGGCAAATTGGATAAAGAGCCAAGACCCATCAGTGTGCTGTATTCAGGAGACCCATCTCACGTGCAAAGACACACATAAGCTCAAAACAAAGGGATGGAGGAAGATCTACCAAGCAAATGGAAAGCAAAAAAACAACAGGGGTTGCAATCCTTGTCTCTGATAAAACAGGCTTTAAACCAACAAAGATCAAACCAGACAAAGAAGGCCATTACATAATGGTAAATGGATCAATTCAACAAGAAGAGCTAACTATACTAAATAGATATGCACCCAATACAGGAGCACCCAGACTCACAAAGCAAGTCCTTAGAGACCTACAAAGAGACTTAGACTTCCACATAATAATAATGGGAGACTTTAACACCCCACTGTCAATATTAGACAGATCAATGAGACAGAAGGTTAACAAGGATATCCAGGACCTGACCTCAGCTCTGCAACAAGCAGACCTAATAGACATCTACAGAACTCTCCACCCCAAATCAGCAGAATATGCATTCTTCTCAGCACCACATCACACTTATTCTAAAATTGACCACATAATTGGAAGTAAAGCACTCCTCAGCAAATGTAAAAGAACATAAATCACGAAAAAACTGTCTCTCAGACCACAATGCAACCAAATTAGAACTCAAGATTAAGAAACTAATTCAAAACCGCACAACTACATGGAAACTGAACAACTTGCTTCTGAATGACTACTGGGTAAATAACGAAATGAAGGCAGAAATAAAGATGTTCTTTGAAACCAATGAGAACAAAGACACAATGCACCAGAATCTCTGGGATACATTTAAAGCAGTGTGTAGAGGGAAATTTATTGCACTAAATGCCCACAAGAGAAAGCAGGAAAGATCGAAAATTGACACCCTAACATCACAATTAAAAGACCCAGAGAAGCAAGAGCAAACAAATTTAAAAGCTAGCAGAAGGAAGAAATAACTAAGATCAGAGAATAACTGAAAGAGATAGAGACACAAAAAACACTTCAAAAAATCAATGAATCCAGGAGTTGGTTTTTTGAAAAGATCAACAAAATTGATAGACCACTAGCAACACTAATAAAGAAGAAAAAAGAGAAAAATCAAATAGATGCAATAAGAAAAAATGATAAAGGGGATATCACCACCAATCCCACAGAAATACAAACTACCATCAGAAAATACTATAAACACTTCTATGCAAACAAACTAGAAAATCTAGAAGAAATGGATAAATTCCTGGACACATAACACTCTCCCAAGACTAAACCAGGAAGAAGTTGAATCTCCGAATAGACCAATAATAGGCTCTGAAATTGAAGCAATAATTAATAGCCTACCAACCAAAAAAAGTCCAGGATCAGATGGATTCTCAGCTGAATTCTACCAGAGGTACAAAGAGGTGCTGGTACCATTCCTTTGGAAACTATTCCAATCAATAGAAACAGAGGGAATCCTCCCTAACTCATTTTATGAGGCCAACATCATCCTGATACCAAAGCCTGGCAGAGACACAACATAAAAAGAGAATTTTAGACCAATATCCCTGATGAACATCAATGCGAAAATCCTCAATAAAATACTGGCAAACCAAATCCAGCAGCACATCAAAAAGCTTATCCACCATGATCAAATCGGCTTCATCCCTGGGATGAAGGCTGTTTCAACATACGCAAATCAATAAACGTAATCCAACACATAAAGAGATCCAGTGACAAAAACCACATGATTATCTCAGTAGATGCAGAAAAGGCCTTCAACAAAATTCAACAATCCTTCATGCTAAAAACTCTCAATAAACTAGGTATTGATGGAAAATATCTCAAAATAATAAGAGCTATTTAAGACAAACTCACAGCCAGTATCATACTGAATGGGCAAAAACTGGAAGCATTCCCTTTGAAAACCGGCACAAGGCAAGGATGCCCTCTCTCACCATTCCTATTCAACATAGTGCTGGAAGCTCTGGCCAGGGCAATCAGGCAAGACAAAGAAATAAAGGGTATTCAATTAAGAAATGAGGAAGTCAAATTGTCCTTGTTTGCAGATGACATGAAGTACATTTAGAAAACCCCATCGTCTCAGCCCAAAATCTCCTTAAGCTGATAAGCAACTTCAGCAAAGTCTCAGGATACAAAATCACTGTGCAAAAAGCACAAACATTCCTAAAAAACCATTAACAGACAGAGAACCAAATCATGAGTGACCTCCCATTCACAATTGCTACAAAGATAATAAAATACCTAGGAATTCAACTTACAAGGGATGCGAAGGACCTCTTTAAGGAGAACTACAAACCACTGCTCAATGAAATAAAAGAAGGCAAAAACGAATGGAAGAATATTCCAAGCTCATGGATAGGAAGAATCATTATCATGAAAATGGCCATACTGCCCAGAGTAATTTATAGATTCAATGCCATCCCCATCAAGCTACCAATGACTCTCTTCACAGAACTGGAAAAAACTACTTTAAAGTTCATATGGAACCAAAAAAGAGCCCTGCATTGCCAAGACAATCCTAAGCCAAAAGAACAAAGCTGGAGGCATCATGTTACCTGACTTCAAACTATACTACAAGGCTACAGTAACCAAAACAGCATAGTACTGGTACCAAAACAGAGATATAGACCAATGGAACAGAACAGAGGCCTCAGAAACAATGCCACACATCTACAACCATCTGATCTTTGACAAACCTGACAAAAACAAGAAATGGGGACAGGATTCCCTATTTAATAAATGGTGCTGGGAAAACTGGCTAGCCATATGTAGAAAGCTGAAACTGGATCCCTTCCTTACACCTTACACAAAAATTAATTCAAGATGGATTAAAGACTAAATGTTAGACCTAAAACCATAAAAACCCTAGAAGAAAATCTAGGCAATACCATTCAGGACATAGGCATGGGCAAGGGCTTCATGACTAAAACACCAAAAGCAATGGCAACAAAAGCCAAAATACACAAATAGGATCTAATTAAACTAAAGAGCTTATGCACCACAAAGGAAACTACCATCAGAGTGAACAGACAACCTACAGAATGGGAGAAAATTTTTGCAATCTACTCATCTGACAAAGGGCTAATATCCAGAATCTACAAAGAACTCAAACAAATTTACAAGACATAAACAACCCCATCAAAATGTAGGCAAAGGAAATGAACAGACACTAATCAAAAGAAGATCTATGCAGCCAAGAGACACATGAAAAAATGCTCATAATCACTGGTCATCAGAGAAATGCAAATCAAAACCACAATGAGATACCATCTCACACCAGTTAGAATGGCGATCATTAAAAAGTCAGGAAACAACAGATGCTGAAGAGGATGTGGAGAAATAGGAACGCTTTCACACTGTTGGTGGGAGTGTAAATTGGTTCAACCATTGTGGAAGACAGTGTGGCGATTCCTCAAGGATCGAGAACCAGAATTACTATTTGACCAGCAATCCTATTACTGGGTATATACCCAAAGGATTATAAATCATGCTACTATAACGACACATGCACATGTATGTTTATTTGCTATTATTCACAATAGCAAAGACTTGGAACCAACCCAAATATCCATCAATGATAGACTGGATTAAGAAAATGTGGCAAATATACACCAAGGAATACTATGCAGCCAAAAAAAAAAGGATGAGTTCATGTCCTTTGCAGGGATATGATTGAAGCTGGAAACCATCATTCTCAGCAAACTATCACAAGGACAGAAAACCAAACACCGCATATTCTCACTCATAAGTGGGAACTGGACAATGAGATCACTTGGACACAGGGCAGTGAACATCACACACAACGGCATGTCGGGGGGTGGCGGGCTGGGGAAGGGATAGCATTAGGAGAAATACCTAATGTAAATGATAAGGTGATGGGTGCAGCAAACCAACATGACACATGTATACCTATGTATCAAACCTGCACATTGTGCACACATGCCCTAGAACTTAAAGTATAATAATAATAAAAAAAGATGAAATAAATTTTTTTAAAAAATTAAAAATAAAAAATAGAAGTCTGGTTCTTAAAAAAACAAAATCTTCCTTATAAGGCATTAGAATATTTCTCTCTCCCACTTACAGCCATTGGTGGTTGTTTTCCTCAGAAGGCAAGGCATGCCTTGACCTGTTCTTTTTCTCAATTTTGAAATACAAAGTATCCTAAATTTTCTTCTAATCCATTTCCCTGTCTCCATTTTCATTAGTACCATTTTGGCCCAAGACACCACAATCATCTCTCACCTATACAACTGAAGCATCCTTCTTATCTACTCTGGACTTCTTCCAATCCATTCTCAAGTCTTCATTTTTTGCATCCTGGTCTATCTTTCCTAATTTCCTCAGGTCTATCTTTCAATTTACTACCTCTTTCTGAAGCTATATCTAATTTGTTGTTTAACTCTGAAATTGACCATTTAATTTCAGTGACAATATTTTTTTTTTTTTTTTTTGAGATGGAGTCTTGCTCTGTCGCCAGGCTGGAGTGCAGTGGCACAATCTTGGCTCACTGCAACCTCTGACTCCTGGGTTCAAGCGATTCTTCTGCCTCAGCCTCCCAAGCCATGGGGACTACAGGCACATGTCACTTTGCCCAGCTAATTGTTGTGTTTTTAGTAGAGATAGGGTTTCATCATGTTGGCCAGGATGGTCTCAATCTCTTGACCTCATGATCTGCCCGCCTTGGCCTCCCAAAGCGCTGGGATTACAGGCATGAGCCACCGTTACCAGCCAATGACAATATTCTTGATTTCTATAAATTTTAGTTAGCTTTAAAAACAATCTTCCTGTTTTTTTTTTAAACAATACTCTGTTTTCATTATGGCTTCTCATTCTTTTTCAAAAAATTCTCTTTGACCATTTTAAACAAACTTATTTTATTGTTTCTTCCATTTGGTTCCTTTGTTTCAAGTTCTTGAGATACAACTACTTATTGTGTGTGCTAACTTTCCTTCATGGGAGATGCCTAATTACCTGGCTTATAATTTTTTATTATTATTAGAACCTTCAACAGAGGTTCCTTTATTTTGTAAAAGTCCTCTGAGTCAAGGGATATAGAAATAAGATTACAAAGGTAGCTTGTTCACTCGCTGTTTTTTTACCCCTAGATTAGTTCACACCTTAATTTCTCACGTTAGAATTTCTATACTCAGGCGGTGCACCTACACATAATGTAGACTTGACCTTTTACTTTTTCACCAGAGATTTTCTTCTCTCAGCCTTGAACCCTGGGCAGGCAACAACCTTCCCTACAGCTTCTTTGGATATGTCAACAGAGTTTTTCTAGCTCTTCATAAAACAAGCAAAGCCCTAGCCTTATTATAGGAATGTCAGTTGCAGCTCTACACTAGGCCATGTTACCTGTCTCTTGATGAGACATCAGCTTTTATCAACACAAACCTTTATGTTTTAGAACCTCTATCTATGTTGGAGCTCTTCTTTTTTTGTCTAATCCTTTAAACAAAATCCTATTAGCTCTTCCTTAATAATTCTTTCTTTCTTTCTTTTGGAGTATAGATATCGACAAAGACATAGATATATAGATATAGAGAAATAGTCTCAACTAGGTCTAAGTGTTTTGAAGAAAAAGAGGGCCATGCCAATTGAGTCTGCAATGTTGCCAGTTGAGTCCACCATATTGGTAAGGATATTGCTTCTCAGTCCACCACAATAAGAATGATACTTCTACAACCACAAGTCTTGTCCTATTACCTGCCCCACAAACACACACATTTGGGACACCTTCCTGTTTACCTTCACTTTATGTCTCCCCTTTTATTAAACAACTGAATCTCCATCCTCATCTCCAATCAAACCCATTCTCACCGTGCCCTCCAGCCACCCTGGGCTTTCTCAAATAAACTGGCCTCAGACAAAACCTTCCCACCTTGGAAATCATGCATAAGCTGTTCCCTCTGCCTGGAAAGTTCTTCCAGCCCCTCCCTCAACCCCTCTTTCTCATTAAGTTCTCTTCATTCTTTATATCTCCATTTGTTGTTTAAGTTACACTGTCTATGGTCTATGGTCTAAGCCTAAGAGAAAAGCTCTCTGGCCCCAAATGAGGTCAGGTCCCTCAGTCATATGTTCACACAACATCCCGAACCTCTTCATAGCACGTACCATTATTGTCATTTAAATCCCATAAAGGGTAGTTTAGTTAATTATTGCCTTTCCCACTGGACTGTAACTCCAGAAGGAGGAACCTGTCTGGAGTGCACAGTGCTATACCCCCACCGCATAGTACAATAAATATTTGTCAAGTAAATGCAAGATTTCTGGCTCCAGTCTTTTCCATCATTCTCACTCTGAGGCACCTGAGCTCACTGCATTTTCCCACAAGCCTCTCCTGAAGCAAGAATACTGTTGTCTGGAAGGTTTATTCACTGCCTGATCAAGATTTGCTTCTAAGCAGCAGGGGGGGGGGTCACTAAGTTCATGGGAACATATTTCCACAAAGCAACAGCCGCTCCCTTCATTGCCTGTTTTCAAAAAGAAGCAGCAGAATGAGATTTATGGGGTTCAAAGGTAGATATGATCGTGCAGGCTTAGTCTTGGGTCTGCCCGACTGTCTCTGTGAACTTGGGATTCCTTGGTCTTTTCTGGCCCTTGGGTTCCTTGTTTTTAAAATAAAGGGCCCGGGCAGATAATTTATAAGAAACTTTTTTTTTTTTTTGAAAGAAAACTATGATAATATGAATAACCTCACTGCAAGAGGCAAGAAACTTGCATCCTCATTTCTTCTTTAATGCCTGCTAGCAGTCTGACCTTGGGCAAGTTCCCGACTTCAGTTCTCCTGTCTATAAACTAGAGTTAATCCCCAATCCTGCCTCCTTTCCACTTTGAAACCAGATTGTATCCATCATGATGTGGTGGATACCATTGGTGCCCTGCCCAGATTCTTTTCACAGCAGGTGTCCCCATCCCCCAGAGGCTGTGAATGATGATTGCTAATGGCTCACAGCCACCTTCTTCTATGGAAAATTGGCTGTAGCTGAATGAGAGCTACCTTGCCAATAAGGTTTCTTTCCCCACCCCCTGAAACACCCCATAGACAAGGCAGCCCATAGTGAATGACAAACACAAGCAGCCCACAGTCAATGGCTAACAAACAGCCCATAGTCAATGACTAACATGAAAACACGGAAGGCCAGACCCTCGCCTCAAAGTGGAACCAGCTCTGAGATGCAACTGATGCTCAGGGCTTCGCATGGAATCAGGCTGAAGAACAGCTGACCTAGCTGGTCTCCTTCCCCTGCTATATCCTTGCTGAGTTCCTTGCCCTGCACAATCTTGCTTTCCTCACTACCCTTCTCTGGAAAGTGTCCCTCTATAAATCACTTGCACAAGAATCCCCATCTCAGACTCTGCTTCTAAGGAATCCAACCTAAGATGCAAAGTGAAGGCCTCTTGCTTTACATACATCATCTCATGGAATGCCTACAACTATTCGCAGAATGACGCACTTCTATGATCATTGTATAGAGATTAGGCATGAGACCATGAGAAGTTGAGCACCTTGTTCAAGCCTGAATCTTAAAATGTCTGCATCCTGTTGGAGTAGCCATCCAGCCCCATGGAGTAGCCACAAACTGCCAGGAGAGACAGAGAAGGAGAAATAGCGTCTGTTTCTCTTCAAGTTCTTCTTTGGCTAGTCCTCTGGTGACCCCACTGTTGGCTGCCCCCCCCCCCATCCACCAGCACTGGGGAAGCACACGCTTACTTGGCACATCAGTTCCCAGCCGAGCTGGGTGCACAAACACACATGGCAGAGGTTGCTAATGGAGCAGAACTCCAGGCAAAGCTGGTGGAGGGAGCCAGTGGAAAAGTTGGCCCAAACCCCGCTTTCTACACCAAGAGGCAATGAAGGAGGTGATGGACTCTCTTAAGAAAGAAACGGGGCCAGGCGCGGTGGCTCAAGCCTGTAATCCCAGCACTTTGGGAGGCCGAGACGGGTGGATCACGAGGTCAGGAGATCGAGACCATCCTGGCTAACATGGTGAAACCCCGTCTCTACTAAAAAATACAAAAAACTAGCCGAGCGAGGTTGCGGACGCCTGTAGTCCCAGCTACTGGGGAGGCTGAGGCAGGAGAATGGCGTGAACTCGGGAGGCGGAGCTTGCAGTGAGCTGAGATCCGGCCACTGCACTCCAGTCTGGGCGACAGAGCGAGACTCCGTCTCAAAAAAAAAAAAAGAAAGAAAGAAATGATTTTCTCTACAATTTGCACCTTGGTCACCTCTGGACATGATCAACTTTCCATCTTTTCCTTATTCCTATTTTATTTAAGGAGTGGCTCTTAGGCAACAGACTTCAGCCCTCCACCCACACATGCATATATTACCATTGCAAAGAGTACTTTCATTGCCTTTCCAGTATCCATTCTCCCCATTCCTTTCAATCATAACCTGCTTCTCATTTGGGGAACTTACCTGTACACCAATCTCAGCCATATGGTTTAGACGGGGCTGATCTTCCCCTTGGTTCTAAGGACTGACCTTCCTGGCATATCCCAGACACTGATCCCATTCGAGCCAATGAGAGAGAGAGAAAGAGAGAGAACCCCAGGACATGAGAAAGAGGTACCTGCAGAGACACTCTCTCTTCTGTGAATGGGATGTGCTGAAGATGGAAATTCTGCAGCTGCTGCTGCTGTTTTCAGACCAGAAGAAAAAAGCATAGAGCTACGATGACCCACCAAGAGGTGCCCGAGGAAGGAATGAAAAGGCAAAGGGAGAGGAACTCAGGTCTTTAAACTGCTAGATCAAGCCCCACCTGAACTGGGCATCATGTCTTGATTTTCCTGTTGCTTTGGTCAATAAGTTGCATAAATTATTTAAGCCAGAGTGGTTTGTATTTTCTTTCTGTATATGATGCAAAAAGTCTTGCATGATATCTCTCTATTTTGCGTTCTCAAGGGAATTAAACACTTCTGGTTAATACCTCACACTGTTTCAAAGAATTCACACTCTGTAAGCTTCACTGTCCTTCTATTTCCCCTTTGGGGGGTTCTGTTGTTGTTGTAGTCATTGCTGTTGCCTTAGCAGTTACTCAGTGAGTTGGCGGTATCTCCCAAGTAAGGTGAAATATTGAAAAGATATTTAGTGCAGCTCATGTCTCCACTTACATTCCCAATTGTGAATCTAGATGGGGGCAGTAAATTGTGCCACACCACCACCATCACACACCACACACACACACACACACACAGACGCACACGCACACACACTAAATCTAGTTGATCAGTAGAAACATCAGTAGAAACCCTTTTTTTTTGAAACAGAGTCTCATTCTGTCACCCAGGTTGGAGTGCAGTGGTGTAATCTTGGCTCACTGCAACCTCCGCCTCCCGGGTTCAAGCAATTCTCTGCCTCAGCCCCTGAGTAGCTGGGATTACAGGCACCCATCACCATGCTCAGCTAATAGAAACCCTCTAAAGTGCTGTGTTGAGAAATATCCTGAGATCCATTCCTGCCGAGGAGGAGACAAGCACTCTGATTATCTGGTGATATATACCATAGATGTGGAATCACGGGTGGAGGAGGAGGGAATGCATACATTGGTCACCTCGGATCAAAAAAATAAAACATACCTTGAAGACTTGCCATAATGTCAACTTCCCTTGCAGCCAGCAAGTCTTTCCTCATGTTCTACCTAAATAATTTATAATGCAATTTCAGCCCAGCTTTCCTTGGCCTATTCACAGCAGCCGTGAGGACTGGCTTGTCAGCCTCACCTGACCCTTTTACATCCATGGTAAAGAGTGCTACAAAGTTGTCTTTGCCATCTCATCATCTTCACGTGCTAACTGATCCCTTCCCTAGCTTTGGGTCTCAATCTAGAGTAGGCACTTCCTCTCCATGCAAAATGACTGCGAAGCCCACATCACAAAGAATGCCTGCCTTTTGGAAAGCACATTTTCTGTCCATCCCTAGGTACAGCAAAAACTCTCTAAGTTAAATAAAATGAGACTAAGAATGGTTTTGAAAACCCTGATTCTCCATAATTTAGTGTTATGATCTGAATGTCTGTGTATCTCTCCCAATTCATATGTTGAAGCTGATTCCCAATGTGATGGCATTTGGAGGTGGTGCTTTGGGGAGGTAATTAGGTAATGAAGGTGAAGCCCTCATGAGTGAGATTATAAGGAGAGACATGAGAGAGATTACCTCTCTTGGCCATGTGAGGATACAGTGACAAAGCCACCATCTACAAACCAGGAAGCTAGTCCCCACCAGATACCGTATCTGCAGGCACCTTGGCCTTGGACGTCCCAGTCTCCAGAACTGTGAGAAATAAATATTTGTTGTTGAAGCCACTCCATCTATGTCTGTGGTGACTAACACACATAGTGACAACCTTCTTCCACAGCATGGCTATTTTATATCTCCAGTGACAGTCAGTAGCCAGCAAAAGTTGGACATTAATAAATCACTGCAAAGCATTATTAGCTGGGAATTCTGGTAAATGATAACTAAAGAAAAGGAGTTCCCACACCTACAAACACACCATCTCCTCAGTCCTCTCATTCCTGCTCTTCTTTTAGGAAATTTGCTCTCCTCCAATGTCTGTGGTCTTGGTAAAGCTAGAAATCATCAAGTCTCATTTTCCCTTACCCATGAAGGGGCAACATAGGATCCACACTAGACCAAGGGGACACTTCTTAGGACTTGACAATTTAAATGAAACTAGGCTAAGATAAAAATTGGAGCTTACCAAGTGGTGGTGTTTTACAAGATGGTCCAATAATCCTGCTTTCTAGATGCCTAAAATTTCCCTGGTTTCTGGATCCCCAACCTTCCCTTCTCAAAGGCATTCAATATATTCTCATTTCATTTATGCTAGGAAAGGTTGGTTTCTGCTGCTTGCATCGACAAACACTAATGTGTAGTGTTAACACCCCAAGAAGGTGTTTCCTGGATTTTTTAAACCATAATTATATGGTTTAAAAAAACAACCATTTCACACTTTTGCTGGCATTACATAAGAGTTTTGTCCCAGAAATCAATGGCAAAAATTCTCCATGTATAAACTGAACAATGTCATGACAATAGAATTTTTGTCAAGGAACCCGAGTAATCTGAAATTGCTTTTGTGATGTTGATCTAATGTCTCATTAAAATTAGGCAAATCAAGGGGAATGCAAATGCCATCAAACTGAGAGCACTGTCAGGAGAAAATGGATCTTCCAGGAGAAATGCATTGTTTATAGGGTGTTATGATTGGCACAAGCAGCCTCCTCTTGTTAAAGCACTTTTTTGGGGCGAGGGGAAATGAGTGTAATTTGCTAATTACACAGTCCAAATCACTTAACAGTATAATGGGTTTCATGTTGTCATTTTTAATGGCCTACCTTTTTCTCTGTGCTTATTTCATCATTCTAGAACGCTAACAACAAAAACAATCATATATAGTAAAAGCTTACAATATGTGAGACACTGTACTAAGAACTTTACCTGCATTACCTGAATCCTTCCTCATAAGAACACAAGAGGTAGATTCTATCATCATGCATGTTTTCTCAGATGAGAAAATGGAAGCTTGGTGAGAAGTAATTCCAAGTGTGCAAAGCTGGTAAGGTACACGGGTGGACTCTAAATCCTGTAACCCTAACTACATATCACAGCATCGATTGTGTCTTCTATGTGCCAAGGGCTGTGCTCGGCATTTCACATAGGTTCCATGCCATGTTTCACCCTCACCACATTTATCTAAGGAAAGTTCTATTAGCCACATTTTAAAGAGGAGGGAATCAAAGCTCAGCGGGATTAAGTAACTCACACAGGGTCACTTAGCAAGATTCAAACCCAGGCTGTCTGGCTGCTGCATAGTCCCAGCTCTTATCCACTCTGTTATGCTTCTTCTAGAGAAGATCAGACATGCCCTCCCCTTTCACTCTCCTGGTTAATTTTTAAAGTACTTTTGAAGACTGTGAGCACCGCCACTGCCCTGCAGTGTCTTCACCATCATGTTGCTGCAGAATTAAACGAGTAGACATGGACTCCATTAAACACTTAGAATAGAGCCTGGCACACAGTAAATGTGTATTAGCCCTCCTTATCCGAGGGTTCAACCAACTTAGAACCACAAATAGTTGAGAAGGGGCCACATGTGGTAGCTCACACCTATAATCCCAGTACTTTGGGAGACCAAGGTGGGCGGGTCACATGAGGCCAGGAGTTGGAGACCAGCTTGGCCAACATGGCAAAACCCCATCTCTACTGAAAATACAAAAATTAGCCAGGCATGGTGGTGCATGCCTGTAATCCCAGCTACTTGAGTGGCTGAGGCACGAGAATCTCTTAAACCCCAGAGGTGGAGGTTGCAGTGAGCCAAGATCACCCCACTACACTCCAGTCTCGGTGACAGAATGAGATCCTGCCTTAAAAAAATAATAAAAAATAAAAAAATAAAGTTGAGAAAGATAAAAAAAATAAAAATAAAAATAATACAAATAAACAATACAGTGCAGCAACTATTTACACAGCATTTACATTGTATTAGTCATTATAAGTAACCTAGAGATGATTTTAAGTATTCAGGAGAAAGTCTGTAGGCTATATGCAAATCGTATGCCATTTTATATGAGGTACTTGAGCATCTGCAGATTTTGATATCCTTGGAGGGTCCTGGAACCAAGCCCCTGCAGATACTAAGAGGCAACTGTATACACATTTGCTATTTTTCTTTCTTATCATTATTGCTACTCAAGAGAATCAAACACCTTCCAAACATCTTATAAGTACCTGTTTTAATTCCAACTGTGTGTGTGTTTATTATCATCACTGTGGTTTTAGTCAATAAACTCTGTCCCCTGGGATTTCGATTGCTTGAGCTTCTGTTTGTCCTCCTTGCCTTCTTTTTACTTGTGTTTGCCACATTTTTTAATCATCGTAGGATAACTTGCTGTATGTCCTTATAGGCAATCAAAACAAAGAAACGTGTATATGGTTGTTCTTTTGTGTAAATCGGACTTTCTGCCCCCAATTAATCCAAATTGACTAAGGCTGGCTGTAATTAGAAGTGGCAGCTGTTGCACTCCAACTTCCTTTCAGGGCCTCCTTCTGAGCCTTTTTTTAGAAAAAGAGAAGAATTGGATGAGGGTCTGAGCCAGTTATGCTTACCTGAGAGTCACATGCCAACTCCTGATTTTTCTCCAACACTTGACTTTGATGCAGGCAAGGTTGGGCAGGCTACTACTTCTCACCTGGGCAGGGAAAATGTACTAGAGGCTTTTGGGTGCTTCCCCATCCCCCAGTTTCCTAAGAACTGCTCCCTAAACATGGAAAGGGACCTCAGGGGTCATTTTTATACGAAAAAGCCCCACTTCGTGGCCATTTCTGATTGGGCCAGAGAGCATCACCTGATACAAGGAGCACCAATCAGATCCCTTCTCCTGGAAATTTGAAATTGAACGTGCAAAATCTTCATAGGTCTGGGTTTGTGCTTGAATATGAGGACACGTCAATGTGGGGGCGTTGAGCTTGCCATGCTGATGGGGTCATCTTTTACCATACGGATAAAGTAGAGAACACTGGTCTGGACATAGAGAGGAATTCAGAAGGTTAAAAAAAAGAAGAAGAAGAAGTGAAAAATAGAAACAGAGGAGACAGAGATCAAGCCAACTGCTACGCAAATCTCAGATCAGACGCCGTTCAGTCCAGGGTGAAAGGCGGAATAATGACCTTAGTCCTGGGCCTGCTGCTGCATTAGCTGGACTGTACTTTTGTCCTTGGCATCTGTGAGGTATCCCTGGCTCTTTCCAATCAGCGAGTGCTTTTGCTCTCTCCAGCCTCTGTGGATTTTTGCTTCTTGCCTCAAAGCCAGTTGTAAGCCAGGCAAAGTGTCATTGACACTACGAGCTAAGGTCATGTTATTTTAATTTGTGGAAATGACACTCAGAGTGATTTAGTCATTAATTCAACAAATATTTACTGAGGGCCTACTACGTACAGGGACCGTGACAAGTAGGGATACGGTCTCAAACACACTACAAACAGCTGTTCATCTGTGGAGGTGACACCCAAGTAGGTTCCCGGAAAAGAATGGAGAGAAAATAAGGAAATCGATTACTGCAAGAGACTATTGCCGATGGATGCCACATAATGAAGCTTCAGGGAGCTCACCCAGCTTCCTGCATGCCTTGGAACTGTTGGAGGAGAGAAAATGGGGAAATAGGAAAAGGGCTAGAAGAGGGTCTGCAAAACTTAGCTTTACTTTGATTTCACTACTTACTAGCTATATGAACTTCCGACAAGTCAGCCAAATTCTATGTTGTTCCATACCTCTAAAATGGCAGAAAGTTGTGTGTGTGCAAGACAGAGGGTGGGGGAAAGAAGGGAGCGGGGGGATGTGGGCTAACTAGAAAGTACATAGGTAAAGAAGAATGTCATATATAACCTCATACCCTGGTGCCTCAAAGCTGCTCAGATTTAGAATGTTTGCGGAGGGAGACTAGCATCTTAGAAAAAACAATCTGTTTCTCAGCTAGGTGCAGTGGCTCACGCCTGTAATCCCAGCATTTTGGGAGGCTGAGTTGGGCAGATCGCCTGAGGTCAGGAGTTTGAGACCAGCTTGGCCAACATGATGAAACCCTGTCTCTACTAAAAATACAAAAATTAGCCAGGTGTGATGGCGCATGCCTGTAATCCCAGCTACTTGGGAGGTTGAGGCAGGAGACTTGCTTGAACCTGGGAGGCAGAGGTTGCAGCGAGCCAAGATTACGCCACTGCACTCCAGCTTAGGTGACAGAGCGAGACTGCATCTCATAAATATATACATATATATTTCTCAATGGGGGTTGATTTTTGCTCCTTAGGGGACGTCGACAATGTCTGGAGACACTTTTGGTAGTCACAGCCGAGCTGGGGCGTGCTACTAGCATCTGATGAATAGAAGCCCAACACCCTAGAACGCACAGGGCAATCCTCCACAACAAAGAATCATCTGGCCCCGAATGGAATGTCAACAGTACAGAGGTAAGAAACACTGAGTTAGACACATCCTGCTTCTGTCTTACCAGCTGTGTGATCTTTATCAGGCTACTTTTTCTGCTGACCTGTTTCATCTTCTCTAAAATGTGAATCAATACCTTCAGAAGAGACATTTTACAAAGCTTAACTAAGATAATATGCGAAGCACCTTGCGTAGAGGAGATGAACAATGCCACCAGTAGATATTATGAATGGAATGGGCCGCTCCTGCTCAGCAAGTCCAGAAAGCCTTAGGTTGAGTTTTCAGCACGAGAAGGATCCCGTGGGGAGCCCACGACCTTAGCTGACCGTTCCTCCCAGCCTGCTGCATCTTCCCGTCTTCCTGTCTCTTGCAGGCAGGAGGTACACCAGGACAACTTGGATTCAAAAGACCCTCCCACGGGTTCAAGGCATGATGACGTGCTCAAGATCCCTCGGCTTCAGGGTCCAGGGAGCCACGCAAGCTCCTCCTGCCAGCCAGCCTCTCTGTCTCTGGAGGGACTGCCACCAGGTGCTAGAGATCAGAACATGGTGAATAATGGAAACTTCCCAAGTGTCTAATTATGCAGCATGTTGACTTCATTATGATGTCCAAGCAGATGATTAGGAAATTCCCATGTCCCTGCTCTGCTCCCATGGTGGTCCTGCCTCCCACATGTGAGGTGGGTAGCTGAGCCTCATGCCTGTGGGCTCTACTAGTCTCACATCTAGGCCCCAACACTTTATACAGTGTGCTGGGAACACTTACAGTAGGGGGCAGATATAGGGTCCTAACTGGGTACAATCATCTCTACCATAAACTGGTTCACTTTGTTCTCCTGCCAACTGCAAAGAAGCAGAGAAAATGAGCAATAAAAATAATAGTAATGGCCTGGCATGGTAGCTTATGCCTGTAATCCCAGAACTTTGGGAGGCCCAGATGGGCAGCTCACCTGAGGTCAGGAGTTTGAGACCAGCCTGGCCAACTTTGCGAAACCCCGTCTCTACTAAAATTACAAAAATTAGCCAGGCATAGTGGCATGTGCCTGTAACCCCAGCTGCTTGGGAGGCTGAGGCAGGAGAATCTATCGAACCTGGGAGGTAGAGGTTGTAGTGAGCCAAGATCCTGCCATTGTACTCCAGCCTGGGTGACAAGAGCTAAACTCCATCTCAAAAAAAAAAGAAAGAAAAGAAAAAAATAATAGTAATGATGATAACAATAAAAAGAGCAGTACTCCCACAGGTGTAGGAAACTGGCTAAAAAATATATCTCATTTGGCTTCGTATAGCCAGTCTGACAGAGAAACAAAAGGTATTTACTCACCATATAATACTCCTCACGGCTAAATGCTCTCAATTTTTAGTATGCGTAGAAACCACCATTAAAAGCTTATTAAAAAATGTTCATCCTTGGGCTGATTCTGATTAGGTGGGCAAGAAATGGGGCCTATATGTATATTTAAATCTGCACTCTTGGAGAGGCACTGCTCTGAGCCTTTGGTTCTCAAACTTTATTGTGAATCAGAACCACCTGGAGGGCTTTGTATTACTTTTCTGTGGCTACCATAACAAATCTCTACAAACTGTGTGGTTTAAGATGGCAGAAATGGCTGGGCGTGGTGTCTCACGCCTGTAATCTCAGCACCTTGGGAGGCGGAGGAGGGGGTGGATCACCTGAGGTCAGGAGTTCGAGGCCATCCTGGCCAACATGGCAAAACCCCATCTCTACCAAAAGTACAAAAATTAGCCGGGCATGGTGGCAGGCGCCTGTAATCCCAGCTACTCGGGAGGCTGAGGCAGGAGAATCACTTGAACCACGGAGGTAGAGGTTGCAGTGAGCCAAGATTGCGCCACTGTACTCCAGCCTGGGCAACAGAACGAGACTCTGTCTCAACAACAACAAAAAACAGTAGAAATTTATTCTCACGGTTCTGGAGGCCAGACGTCTGAAACCAAGGAGTCCACAGACTTGGTGGCTTCTGGAGGTGCTGCAGGAGAACCTGTCCCACGCCTTGTTCCTGCTTTCTAAACGTTACCAGCTATCTTTGGTGTTCCTTTGCTTATAGCCGCCTTGTTCCCATTCACACGGCCTTCTCTGTGAATCCTCTCCCCTTTGCTTCTCTTAGAAGGACACTTGTCTTTGGTTTGAGGACTCACCCTCATCCAGGATAACTTCCTCTCATAGTCTTTACCTTAATAACATCTTCAGAGACCTCTTTATCCAAATAAGGTCACGGCCACAGGTTCCAGATGGACATGTCTTTTTACCACCATTCGACTTCGCACTGCAGATTGCTGGGCCCTGCATCCAGCATTTCTGACTCACTAGGTCTGAGCTGGGGTCTGAGAATTTGCATTTCTAACAAATTCCCAGGTGATGCTGCTGCTGCTGATGATGCTAGCCCAGGGACCCCACATGGAGGATCGATGCCCTTTGCAAATATTCCACATCCAAGTGACTTTGTGTTCTGGTATTTAGCGAGTGTCAGATGTCTACATTGAACAGAACTGTGAAAGACGGCAAAGACTCTTTGCTCCCACTTTTCATCCTTGACCACCTGATAAGTTTCCTACCGTGACTCCCCAGGGACCTCAATTAATCCTCAAGAAGTGATAAGTCCTGTGAAAGGGAAGGGAAGGGAAGGGAATGGGAGGGGAGGGGAGGGGAAGGGAGGGGGGAGGGCAGGGG